>NW_027668999.1:0-40622 GCF_964194185.1 Rhinolophus hipposideros
GCCTACCACAGCGCTACGCCTATTGCTCCCACTAGTTCTAGCTTGGCCCTAGACCAACGCCCAGTGCTCACTCTAGTCCGAAGCCTAGCATTTGCCCGTCCCCGACCAGTACACCTTGCCCTACCGTTAGCCAGAACACTAACCTGTGTCCCACGAAATCACACTGGACCCACCCTTAGCCACACCCAAAACCAGCCCTACAACTGTTCCGAGTCCTAGGACTAACCGGAGCCCTCCCGTGACACCTACCCCTAACCCTCGCCCAACCCCTACCACTACCACTAATCCTAGGCCTAACATGAACCCTAACCCTAACACTGCCCGTGTGCCTCTGCCAACCACTAGCCCTTCACCTAACCCTACCCCGAGCACTCCCCCTCGCCCTAGGCCTACGCCTAGCACTACCTCTAGTCCTACACCTACCCCTGGCCCTACAGCTACACCTAACCATAGGCCCACCCCCATCCCTACCCCTAGCCACAGCTCCAACTCCTGGCCCTAGGCCTACTCCTAGGTTTACCCCGAAACCCACCTCTTGCCCTATGCCTACTACAGCGCTATGCCTACCGCTCCCTCTAGCCCTAGCTCGGGCCCTAGGCCAACGCCCAGTGCTCACTCTAGTCCGAGGCCTAGCACTTGACCGTCGCCGACCAGTACACTTTGCCCTACCGTTAGCCATAGCACTAACCCGTGTCTTACGGAATCACCTTGGACCCACCCTTAGCCACACCCGAATCCAGCCCTACACCTGTTCCGAGTCCTAGGACTAAACGGAGCCCTCCCGTGACACCTACCCCTAGCCCTCGGCCAACCCCTACCACTACCACAAATCCTAGGCCTAACATGAGCCCTAACACTAACACTGCCCGTGGGCCTCTGCCAACCACTAGCCCTTCAACTCACCCTACCCCGAGCACTCCCCCTCGCCCTAGGCCTACGCCTAGCACTACCTCTAGTCCTACGCCTACCCCTGGCCCTACAGCTACAACTAACCATAGGCCCACCCCCATCCCTACCCCTAGTCACAGCTCCAACTCCTGGCCCTAGGCCTACTCCTAGGTTTACCCCGACATCCACCTCTTGCCCTATGCCTACCCCAGCGCTACGCCTACCGCTCCTACTAGCCCTAGCTCGGGACCTAGACCAACGCCCAGTGCTCACTCTAGTCCGAGGCCTAGCACTTGCCCGTTGCCGACCAGTACACCTTGCACTACCGTTAGCCAGAGCACTAATCCGTGTCCTACGGAATCACCCTGGACCAACCCCTAGCCACACCCGAATCCAACCCTACAACTGTTCGGAGTCCTAGGACTAAACTGAGCCCTCCCGTGACACCTACCCCTAGCCCTCGGCCAACCCCAACCACTACCACTAATCCTAGGCCTAACATGAGCCCTAACACTAACACTGCCCGTGGGCCTCTGCCAACCACTAGCCCTTCACCTAACCCTACCCCGAGCACTCCCCCTCGCCCTAGGCCTACGCCTAGCACTACCTCTAGTCCTACCCCTACCCCTGGCCCTACAGCTACACCTAACCATAGGCCCACCCCCATCCCTACCCCTAGCCACAGCTCCAACTCCTGGCCCTAGGCCTACTCCTAGGTTTACCCCGAAACCCACCTCTTGCCCTATGCCTACCACAGCGCTACACCTACCGCTCCCACTAGCCCTAGCTCGGGCCCTAGACCAACGCCCAGTGCTCACTCTAGTCCGAGGCCTAGCACTTGACCGTCGCCGACCAGTACACTTTGCCCTACCGTTAGCCATAGCAATAACCCATATCCTACGGAATCACCCTGGACCCACCCTTAGCCACACCCGAATCCAGCCATACACCTGTTTCAAGTCCTAGGACTAACCGGAGCCCTCCCGTGACACCTGCACCTAGCCCTCGGCCAACCCCTACCACTACAACTAATTCTAGGCCTAACATGAGCCCTAACACTAACACTGCCCGTAGGCCTCTGCCAACCACTAGCCCTTCACCTAACCCTACCCCGAGCACTCCCCCTCGCCCTAGGCCTACGCCTAGCACTACCTCTAGTTCTACCCCTACCCCTGGCCCTACAGCTACCCCTACCCATAGGCACACCCCCATCCCTACCCCTAGCCACAGCTCCAACTCCTGGCCCTAGGCCTACTCCTAAGTTTACCCCGACACCCACCTCTTGCCTCTGCCTACCCCAGCGCTACGCCTACCGCTCCCAGTAGCCCAAGCTCGGGCCCTAGACCAACGCACAGTGCTCACTCTAGTCCGAGACCTAGCACTTGCCCGTTGCCGACCAGTACACCTTGCCCTACCGTTAGCCAGAGCAGTAACCCGTGTCCTACGGAATCACCCTGGACCCACCCTTAGCCACACACGAATACAGCCCAACACCTGTTCGGAGTCCTAGGACTAAACGGAGCCCTCCCGTGACACCTACGCCTAGCCCTCAGCCAACCCCTACCACTACCACTAATCCTAGGCCTAACATGAGCCCTAACACTAACACTGCCCGTGGGCCTCTGCCAACCACTAGCCATTCACCTAATCCTCCCCCGATCACTACCCATCACCCTAGGCCTACGCCTAGCACTATCTCTAGTCCTACCCATACCCCTGGCCCTACTGCTACCCCTAACCATAGGCCCAACCCCATCCCTACCCCTAGCCACAGCTCCAACTCCTGGCCCTAGGCCTACTCCTAGGTTTACCCCGACACCCACCACTTGCCCTATGCCTACCCCAGCGCTACGCCTACCGCTCCCACTAGCCCTAGCTCGGGCCCTAGACCAACGCCCAGTGCTCACTCTAGTCCGTGGCCTAGCACTTGCCCGTCGCCGACCAGTACACCTTGCCCTACCGTTAGCCAGAACACTAACCTGAGTCCCACGAAATCAACCGGTACCCACCCTTAGCCACACCCGAATCCAGCCCACACCTGTTCCGAGTCCTAGGACTTAACGGAGCCCTCCCTTGACACCTACACCTAGCCCTCGGCCAACCCCTACCACTACCACTAATCCTAGGCCTAACATGAGCCCTAACAATAACACTGCCCGTGGGCCTCTGCCAACCACTAGCCCTTCACCTAACCCTACCCCGAGCACTCCCCCTCGCCTAGGCTTACGCCTAGCACTACCTCTAGTCCTACCCCTACCTCGGGGCCTACAGCTACCCCTAACCATAGGCCCACGCCAATCCCTACCCCTAGCCACAGCTCCAACTCCTGGCCCTAGGCCTACTCCTAAGTTTACCCCGACACCCACCTCTTGCCCTATGCCTACCCCAGCGCTACGCCTACCGCTCCCAACTAGCCCTAGCTCGGGCCCTAGACCAACTCCCAGTGCTCACTCTAGTCCGAAGCCTAGCATTTGCCCATCTCCGACCAGTACACCTTGCCCTACCGTTAGCCATAGCACTAACTCATATCCTACGGAATCACCCTGGACCCACCCTTAGCCACACCCGAATCCAGCCCTACACCTGTTTCAAGTCCTAGGACTAACCGGAGCCCTCCCGTGACACCTGCACCTAGCCCTCGGCCAACCCCTACCACTACAACTAATTCTAGGCCTAACATGAGCCCTAACACTAACACTGCCCGTAGGCCTCTGCCAACCACTAGCCCTTCACCTAACCCTACCCCGAGCACTCCCCCTCGCCCTAGGCCTACGCCTAGCACTACCTCTAGTCCTACCCCTACCCCTGGCCCTACAGCTACCCCTACCCATAGGCACACCCCCATCCCTACCCCTAGCCACAGCTCCAACTCCTGGCCCTAGGCCTACTCCTAAGTTTACCCCGACATTCACCTCTTGCCTCTGCCTACCCCAGCGCTACGCCTACCGCTCCCAGTAGCCCAAGCTCGGGCCTTAGACCAACGCACAGTGCTCACTCTAGTCCGAGGCCTAGGACTTGCCCGTTGCCGACCAGTACACCTTGCACTACCGTTAGCCAGAGCAGTAACCCGTGTCCTACGGAATCACCCTGGACCCACCCTTAGCCACACACGAATACAGCCCAACACCTGTTCGGAGTCCTAGGACTAAACGGAGCCCTCCCGTGACACCTACCCCTAGCCCTCAGCCAACCCCTACCACTACCACTAATCCTAGGCCTAACATGAGCCCTAACACTAACACTGCCCGTGGGCCTCTGCCAACCACTAGCCATTCACCTAATCCTCCCCCGATCACTACCCATCACCCTAGGCCTACGCCTAGCACTATCTCTAGTCCTACCCATACCCCTGGCCTTACTGCTACCCCTACCCATAGGCCCAATCCCATCCCTACCCCTAGCCACAGCTCCAACTCCTGGCCCTAGGCCTACTCCTAGGTTTACCCCGACACCCACCACTTGCCCTATGCCTACCCCAGCGCTACGCCTACCGCTCCCACTAGCCCTAGCTCGGGCCCTAGACCAACGCCCAGTGCTCACTCTAGTCCGTGGCCTAGCACTTGCCCGTCGCCGACCAGTACACCTTGCCCTACCGTTAGCCAGAACACTAACCTGTGTCCCACGAAATCAACCGGTACCCACCCTTAGCCACACCCGAATCCAGCCCACACCTGTTCCGAGTCCTAGGACTTAACGGAGCCCTCCCTTGACACCTACACCTAGCCCTCGGCCAACCCCTACCACTACCACTAATCCTAGGCCTAACATGAGCCCTAACAATAACACTGCCCGTGGGCCTCTGCCAACCACTAGCCCTTCACCTAACCCTACCCCGAGCACTCCCCCTCGCCTAGGCTTACGCCTAGCACTACCTCTAGTCCTACCCCTACCCCGGGGCCTACAGCTACCCCTAACCATAGGCCCACCCCAATCCCTACCCCTAGCCACAGCTCCAACTCCTGGCCCTAGGCCTACTCCTAAGTTTACCCCGACACCCACCTCTTGCCCTATACCTACCCCAGCGCTACGCCTACCGCTCCCAACTAGCCCTAGCTCGGCCCTAGACCAACGCCCAGTGCTCACTCTAGTCCGAGGCCTAGCATTTGCCCGTCCCCGACCAGTACACCTTGCCATACCGTTAGCCAGAGCATTAACCCGTGTCCTACGGAATCACCCTGGACCCACCCTTAGCCACACCCGAATCCAGCCCTACACCTGTTCGGAGTCCTAGGACTAAACGAAGCCCTCCCGTGACACCTACCCCTAGCCCTCGTCAAACCCCTACCACTACCACTAATCCTAGACCTAACATGAGCCCTAACACTAACACTGCCCGTGGGCCTCTGCCAACCACTAGCCCTTCACCTAACCCTACCCCGAGCACTCCCCCTCGCCCAAGTCCTACGCCTAGCACTACCTCTAGTCCTACCCCTACCCCTGGCCCTACAGCTACACCTAACCATAGGCCCACCCCCATCCCTAACCCTAGCCACAGCTCCAACTCCTGGCCCTAGGCCTACTCTTAGGTTTACCCCGAAACCCACCTCTTGCCCTATGCCTACCACAGCGCTACGCCTATTGCTCCCACTAGTTCTAGCTTGGCCCTAGACCAACGCCCAGTGCTCACTCTAGTCCGAAGCCTAGCATTTGCCCGTCCCCGACCAGTACACCTTGCCCTACCGTTAGCCAGAACACTAACCTGTGTCCCACGAAATCACACTGGACCCACCCTTAGCCACACCCAAAACCAGCCCTACAACTGTTCCGAGTCCTAGGACTAACCGGAGCCCTCCCGTGACACCTACCCCTAACCCTCGCCCAACCCCTACCACTACCACTAATCCTAGGCCTAACATGAACCCTAACCCTAACACTGCCCGTGTGCCTCTGCCAACCACTAGCCCTTCACCTAACCCTACCCCGAGCACTCCCCCTCGCCCTAGGCCTACGCCTAGCACTACCTCTAGTCCTACACCTACCCCTGGCCCTACAGCTACACCTAACCATAGGCCCACCCCCATCCCTACCCCTAGCCACAGCTCCAACTCCTGGCCCTAGGCCTACTCCTAGGTTTACCCCGAAACCCACCTCTTGCCCTATGCCTACTACAGCGCTATGCCTACCGCTCCCTCTAGCCCTAGCTCGGGCCCTAGGCCAACGCCCAGTGCTCACTCTAGTCCGAGGCCTAGCACTTGACCGTCGCCGACCAGTACACTTTGCCCTACCGTTAGCCATAGCACTAACCCGTGTCTTACGGAATCACCTTGGACCCACCCTTAGCCACACCCGAATCCAGCCCTACACCTGTTCCGAGTCCTAGGACTAAACGGAGCCCTCCCGTGACACCTACCCCTAGCCCTCGGCCAACCCCTACCACTACCACAAATCCTAGGCCTAACATGAGCCCTAACACTAACACTGCCCGTGGGCCTCTGCCAACCACTAGCCCTTCAACTCACCCTACCCCGAGCACTCCCCCTCGCCCTAGGCCTACGCCTAGCACTACCTCTAGTCCTACGCCTACCCCTGGCCCTACAGCTACAACTAACCATAGGCCCACCCCCATCCCTACCCCTAGTCACAGCTCCAACTCCTGGCCCTAGGCCTACTCCTAGGTTTACCCCGACATCCACCTCTTGCCCTATGCCTACCCCAGCGCTACGCCTACCGCTCCTACTAGCCCTAGCTCGGGACCTAGACCAACGCCCAGTGCTCACTCTAGTCCGAGGCCTAGCACTTGCCCGTTGCCGACCAGTACACCTTGCACTACCGTTAGCCAGAGCACTAATCCGTGTCCTACGGAATCACCCTGGACCAACCCCTAGCCACACCCGAATCCAACCCTACAACTGTTCGGAGTCCTAGGACTAAACTGAGCCCTCCCGTGACACCTACCCCTAGCCCTCGGCCAACCCCAACCACTACCACTAATCCTAGGCCTAACATGAGCCCTAACACTAACACTGCCAGTGGGCCTCTGCCAACCACTAGCCCTTCACCTAACCCTACCCCGAGCACTCCCCCTCGCCCTAGGCCTACGCCTAGCACTACCTCTAGTCCTACCCCTACCCCTGGCCCTACAGCTACACCTAACCATAGGCCCACCCCCATCCCTACCCCTAGCCACAGCTCCAACTCCTGGCCCTAGGCCTACTCCTAGGTTTACCCCGAAACCCACCTCTTGCCCTATGCCTACCACAGCGCTACACCTACCGCTCCCACTAGCCCTAGCTCGGGCCCTAGACCAACGCCCAGTGCTCACTCTAGTCCGAGGCCTAGCACTTGACCGTCGCCGACCAGTACACTTTGCCCTACCGTTAGCCATAGCAATAACCCATATCCTACGGAATCACCCTGGACCCACCTTTAGCCACACCCGAATCCAGCCATACACCTGTTTCAAGTCCTAGGACTAACCGGAGCCCTCCCGTGACACCTGCACCTAGCCCTCGGCCAACCCCTACCACTACAACTAATTCTAAGCCTAACATGAGCCCTAACACTAACACTGCCCGTAGGCCTCTGCCAACCACTAGCCCTTCACCTAACCCTACCCCGAGCACTCCCCCTCGCCCTAGGCCTACGCCTAGCACTACCTCTAGTCCTACCCCTACCCCTGGCCCTACAGCTACCCCTACCCATAGGCACACCCCCATCCCTACCCCTAGCCACAGCTCCAACTCCTGGCCCTAGGCCTACTCCTAAGTTTACCCCGACACCCACCTCTTGCCTCTGCCTACCCCAGCGCTACGCCTACCGCTCCCAGTAGCCCAAGCTCGGGCCCTAGACCAACGCACAGTGCTCACTCTAGTCCGAGACCTAGCACTTGCCCGTTGCCGACCAGTACACCTTGCCCTACCGTTAGCCAGAGCAGTAACCCGTGTCCTACGGAATCACCCTGGACCCACCCTTAGCCACACACGAATACAGCCCAACACCTGTTCGGAGTCCTAGGACTAAACGGAGCCCTCCCGTGACACCTACGCCTAGCCCTCAGCCAACCCCTACCACTACCACTAATCCTAGGCCTAACATGAGCCCTAACACTAACACTGCCCGTGGGCCTCTGCCAACCACTAGCCATTCACCTAATCCTCCCCCGATCACTACCCATCACCCTAGGCCTACGCCTAGCACTATCTCTAGTCCTACCCATACCCCTGGCCCTACTGCTACCCCTAACCATAGGCCCAACCCCATCCCTACCCCTAGCCACAGCTCCAACTCCTGGCCCTAGGCCTACTCCTAGGTTTACCCCGACACCCACCACTTGCCCTATGCCTACCCCAGCGCTACGCCTACCGCTCCCACTAGCCCTAGCTCGGGCCCTAGACCAACGCCCAGTGCTCACTCTAGTCCGTGGCCTAGCACTTGCCCGTCGCCGACCAGTACACCTTGCCCTACCGTTAGCCAGAACACTAAACTGAGTCCCACGAAATCAACCGGTACCCACCCTTAGCCACACCCGAATCCAGCCCACACCTGTTCCGAGTCCTAGGACTTAACGGAGCCCTCCCTTGACACCTACACCTAGCCCTCGGCCAACCCCTACCACTACCACTAATCCTAGGCCTAACATGAGCCCTAACAATAACACTGCCCGTGGGCCTCTGCCAACCACTAGCCCTTCACCTAACCCTACCCCGAGCACTCCCCCTCGCCTAGGCTTACGCCTAGCACTACCTCTAGTCCTACCCCTACCTCGGGGCCTACAGCTACCCCTAACCATAGGCCCACGCCAATCCCTACCCCTAGCCACAGCTCCAACTCCTGGCCCTAGGCCTACTCCTAAGTTTACCCCGACACCCACCTCTTGCCCTATGCTTACCCCAGCGCTACGCCTACCGCTCCCAACTAGCCCTAGCTCGGGCCCTAGACCAACTCCCAGTGCTCACTCTAGTCCGAAGCCTAGCATTTGCCCATCTCCGACCAGTACACCTTGCCCTACCGTTAGCCATAGCACTAACTCATATCCTACGGAATCACCCTGGACCCACCCTTAGCCACACCCGAATCCAGCCCTACACCTGTTTCAAGTCCTAGGACTAACCGGAGCCCTCCCGTGACACCTGCACCTAGCCCTCGGCCAACCCCTACCACTACAACTAATTCTAGGCCTAACATGAGCCCTAACACTAACACTGCCCGTAGGCCTCTGCCAACCACTAGCCCTTCACCTAACCCTACCCCGAGCACTCCCCCTCGCCCTAGGCCTACGCCTAGCACTACCTCTAGTCCTACCCCTACCCCTGGCCCTACAGCTACCCCTACCCATAGGCACACCCCCATCCCTACCCCTAGCCACAGCTCCAACTCCTGGCCCTAGGCCTACTCCTAAGTTTACCCCGACATTCACCTCTTGCCTCTGCCTACCCCAGCGCTACGCCTACCGCTCCCAGTAGCCCAAGCTCGGGCCTTAGACCAACGCACAGTGCTCACTCTAGTCCGAGGCCTAGGACTTGCCCGTTGCCGACCAGTACACCTTGCCCTACCGTTAGCCAGAGCAGTAACCCGTGTCCTACGGAATCACCCTGGGCCCACCCTTAGCCACACACGAATACAGCCCAACACCTGTTCGGAGTCCTAGGACTAAACGGAGCCCTCCCGTGACACCTACCCCTAGCCCTCAGCCAACCCCTACCACTACCACTAATCCTAGGCCTAACATGAGCCCTAACACTAACACTGCCCGTGGGCCTCTGCCAACCACTAGCCATTCACCTAATCCTCCCCCGATCACTACCCATCACCCTAGGCCTACGCCTAGCACTATCTCTAGTCCTACCCATACCCCTGGCCTTACTGCTACCCCTACCCATAGGCCCAATCCCATCCCTACCCCTAGCCACAGCTCCAACTCCTGGCCCTAGGCCTACTCCTAGGTTTACCCCGACACCCACCACTTGCCCTATGCCTACCCCAGCGCTACGCCTACCGCTCCCACTAGCCCTAGCTCGGGCCCTAGACCAACGCCCAGTGCTCACTCTAGTCCGTGGCCTAGCACTTGCCCGTCGCCGACCAGTACACCTTGCCCTACCGTTAGCCAGAACACTAACCTGTGTCCCACGAAATCAACCGGTACCCACCCTTAGCCACACCCGAATCCAGCCCACACCTGTTCCGAGTCCTAGGACTTAACGGAGCCCTCCCTTGACACCTACACCTAGCCCTCGGCCAACCCCTACCACTACCACTAATCCTAGGCCTAACATGAGCCCTAACAATAACACTGCCCGTGGGCCTCTGCCAACCACTAGCCCTTCACCTAACCCTACCCCGAGCACTCCCCCTCGCCTAGGCTTACGCCTAGCACTACCTCTAGTCCTACCCCTACCCCGGGGCCTACAGCTACCCCTAACCATAGGCCCACCCCAATCCCTACCCCTAGCCACAGCTCCAACTCCTGGCCCTAGGCCTACTCCTAAGTTTACCCCGACACCCACCTCTTGCCCTATACCTACCCCAGCGCTACGCCTACCGCTCCCAACTAGCCCTAGCTCGGGCCCTAGACCAACTCCCAGTGCTCACTCTAGTCCGAGGCCTAGCATTTGCCCGTCCCCGACCAGTACACCTTGCCATACCGTTAGCCAGAGCATTAACCCGTGTCCTACGGAATCACCCTGGACCCACCCTTAGCCACACCCGAATCCAGCCCTACACCTGTTCGGAGTCCTAGGACTAAACGAAGCCCTCCCGTGACACCTACCCCTAGCCCTCGTCAAACCCCTACCACTACCACTAATCCTAGACCTAACATGAGCCCTAACACTAACACTGCCCGTGGGCCTCTGCCAACCACTAGCCCTTCACCTAACCCTACCCCGAGCACTCCCCCTCGCCCAAGTCCTACGCCTAGCACTACCTCTAGTCCTACCCCTACCCCTGGCCCTACAGCTACACCTAACCATAGGCCCACCCCCATCCCTAACCCTAGCCACAGCTCCAACTCCTGGCCCTAGGCCTACTCTTAGGTTTACCCCGAAACCCACCTCTTGCCCTATGCCTACCACAGCGCTACGCCTATTGCTCCCACTAGTTCTACCTTGGCCCTAGACCAACGCCCAGTGCTCACTCTAGTCCGAAGCCTAGCATTTGCCCGTCCCCGACCAGTACACCTTGCCCTACCGTTAGCCAGAACACTAACCTGTGTCCCACGAAATCACACTGGACCCACCCTTAGCCACACCCAAAACCAGCCCTACAACTGTTCCGAGTCCTAGGACTAACCGGAGCCCTCCCGTGACACCTACCCCTAACCCTCGCCCAACCCCTACCACTACCACTAATCCTAGGCCTAACATGAACCCTAACCCTAACACTGCCCGTGTGCCTCTGCCAACCACTAGCCCTTCACCTAACCCTACCCCGAGCACTCCCCCTCGCCCTAGGACTACGCCTAGCACTACCTCTAGTCCTACACCTACCCCTGGCCCTACAGCTACACCTAACCATAGGCCCACCCCCATCCCTACCCCTAGCCACAGCTCCAACTCCTGGCCCTAGGCCTACTCCTAGGTTTACCCCGAAACCCACCTCTTGCCCTATGCCTACCACAGCGCTACACCTACCGCTCCCACT
Organism: Rhinolophus hipposideros; assembly: GCF_964194185.1. NCBI lineage: Eukaryota > Metazoa > Chordata > Mammalia > Chiroptera > Rhinolophidae > Rhinolophus > Rhinolophus hipposideros. Next base: position 11,467 of record NW_027668999.1, read on the forward strand.
AGCCCTAGCTCGGGCCCTAGATCAACGCCCAGTGCTCACTCTAGTCCGAGGCCTAGCACTTGACCGTCGCCGACCAGTACACTTTGCCCTACCGTTAGCCATAGCACTAACCCATATCCTACGGAATCACCCTGGACCCACCCTTAGCCACACCCGAATCCAGCCATACACCTGTTTCAAGTCCTAGGACTAACCGGAGCCCTCCCGTGACACCTGCACCTAGCCCTCGGCCAACCCCTACCACTACAACTAATTCTAGGCCTAACATGAGCCCTAACACTAACACTGCCCGTAGGCCTCTGCCAACCACTAGCCCTTCACCTAACCCTACCCCGAGCACTCCCCCTCGCCCTAGGCCTACGCCTAGCACTGCCTCTAGTCCTACCCCTACCCCTGGCCCTACAGCCACCCCTACCAATAGGCACACCCCCATCCCTACCCCTAGCCACAGCTCCAACTCCTGGCCCTAGGCCTACTCCTAAGTTTACCCCGACACCCACCTCTTGCCTATGCCTACCCCAGCGCTACGCCTACCGCTCCCAGTAGCCCAAGCTCGGGCCCTAGACCAACGCACAGTGCTCACTCTAGTCCGAGGCCTAGCACTTGCCCGTTGCCGACCAGTACACCTTGCACTACCGTTAGCCAGAGCAGTAACCCGTGTCCTACGGAATCACCCTGGACCCACCCTTAGCCACACACGAATACAGCCCAACACCTGTTCGGAGTCCTAGGACTAAACGGAGCCCTCCCGTGACACCTACGCCTAGCCCTCAGCCAACCCCTACCACTACCACTAATCCTAGGCCTAACATGAGCCCTAACACTAACACTGCCCGTGGGCCTCTGCCAACCACTAGCCATTCACCTAATCCTCCCCCGATCACTACCCATCACCCTAGGCCTACGCCTAGCACTATCTCTAGTCCTACCCATACCCCTGGCCCTACTGCTACCCCTAACCATAGGCCCAACCCCATCCCTACACCTAGCCACAGCTCCAACTCCTGGCCCTAGGCCTACTCCTAGGTTTACCCCGACACCCACCACTTGCCCTATGCCTACCCCAGCGCTACGCCTACCGCTCCCACTAGCCCTAGCTCGGGCCCTAGACCAACGCCCAGTGCTCACTCTAGTCCGTGGCCTAGCACTTGCCCGTCGCCGACCAGTACACCTTGCCCTACCGTTAGCCAGAACACTAACCTGAGTCCCACGAAATCAACCGGTACCCACCCTTAGCCACACCCGAATCCAGCCCACACCTGTTCCGAGTCCTAGGACTTAACGGAGCCCTCCCTTGACACCTACACCTAGCCCTCGGCCAACCCCTACCACTACCACTAATCCTAGGCCTAACATGAGCCCTAACAATAACACTGCCCGTGGGCCTCTGCCAACCACTAGCCCTTCACCTAACCCTACCCCGAGCACTCCCCCTCGCCTAGGCTTACGCCTAGCACTACCTCTAGTCCTACCCCTACCCCGGGGCCTACAGCTACCCCTAACCATAGGCCCACCCCAATCCCTACCCCTAGCCACAGCTCCAACTCCTGGCCCTAGGCCTACTCCTAAGTTTACCCCGACACCCACCTCTTGCCCTATGCCTACCCCAGCGCTACGCCTACCGCTCCCAACTAGCCCTAGCTCGGGCCCTAGACCAACTTCCAGTGCTCACTCTAGTCCGAAGCCTAGCATTTGCCCATCTCCGACCAGTACACCTTGCCCTACCGTTAGCCAGAGCACTAACCCGTGTCCTACGGAATCACCCTGGACCCACCCTTAGTCACACCCGAATAATGCCCTACACCTGTTCTGAGTCCTAGAACTAAACGGAGCCCTCCCGTGACACCTACACCTAGCCCTCGGCCAACCCCTACCACTACCACTAATCCTAGGCCTAACATGAGCCCTAACACTAACACTGCCCGTGGGCCTCTGCCAACCACTAGCCCTTCACCTAACCCTACCCCGAGCACTCCCCCTCGCCCAAGTCCTACGCCTAGCACTACCTCTAGTCCTACCCCTACCCCTGGCCCTACAGCTACACCTAACCATAGGCCCACCCCCATCCCTAACCCTAGCCACAGCTCCAACTCCTGGCCCTAGGCCTACTCTTAGGTTTACCCCGAAACCCACCTCTTGCCCTATGCCTACCACAGCGCTACGCCTACCGCTCCCACTAGTTCTAGCTTGGCCCTAGACCAACGCCCAGTGCTCACTCTAGTCCGAAGCCTAGCATTTGCCCGTCCCCGACCAGTACACCTTGCCCTACCGTTAGCCAGAACACTAACCTGTGTCCCACGAAATAACCCTGGACCCACCCTTAGCCACACCCAAAACCAGCCCTACAACTGTTCCGAGTCCTAGGACTAACCGAAGCCCTCCCGTGACACCTACCCCTAACCCTCGCCCAACCCCTACCACTACCACTAATCCTAGGCCTAACATGAACCCTAACCCTAACACTGCCCGTGTGCCTCTGCCAACCACTAGCCCTTCACCTAACCCTACCCCGAGCACTCCCCCTCGCCCTAGGCCTACGCCTAGCACTACCTCTAGTCCTACACCTACCCCTGGCCCTACAGCTACACCTAACCATAGGCCCACCCCCATCCCTACCCCGAGCCACAGCTCCAACTCCTGGCCCTAGGCCTACTCCTAGGTTTACCCCGAAACCCACCTCTTGCCCTATGCCTACTACAGCGCTATGCCTACCGCTCCCTCTAGCCCTAGCTCGGGCCCTAGATCAACGCCCAGTGCTCACTCTATTCCGAGGCCTAGCACTTGACCGTCGCCGACCAGTACACTTTGCCCTACCGTTAGCCATAGCACTAACCCGTGTCTTACGGAATCACCTTGGACCCACCCTTAGCCACACCCGAATCCAGCCCTACACCTGTTCCGAGTCCTAGGACTAAACGGAGCCCTCCCGTGACACCTACCCCTAGCCCTCGGCCAACCCCTACCACTACCACAAATCCTAGGCCTAACATGAGCCCTAACACTAACACTGCCCGTGGGCCTCTGCCAACCACTAGCCCTTCAACTCACCCTACCCCGAGCACTCCCCCTCGCCCTAGGCCTACGCCTAGCACTACCTCTAGTCCTACGCCTACCCCTGGCCCTACAGCTACAACTAACCATAGGCCCACCCCCATCCCTACCCCTAGTCACAGGTCCAACTCCTGGCCCTAGGCCTACTCCTAGGTTTACCCCGACATCCACCTCTTGCCCTATGCCTACCCCAGCGCTACGCCTACCGCTCCTACTTGCCCTAGCTCGGGACCTAGACCAACGCCCAGTGCTCACTCTAGTCCGAGGCCTAGCACTTGCCCGTTGCCGACCAGTACACCTTGCACTACCGTTAGCCAGAGCACTAACCCGTGTCCTACGGAATCACCCTGGACCAACCCCTAGCCACACCCGAATCCAGCCCTACAACTGTTCGGAGTCCTAGGACTAAACTGAGCCTCCCGTGACACCTACCCCTAGCCCTCGGCCAACCCCAACCACTACCACTAATCCTAGGCCTAACATGAGCCCTAACACTAACACTGCCCGTGGGCCTCTGCCAACCACTAGCCCTTCACCTAACCCTACCCCGAGCATTCCCCCTCACCCTAGGCCTACGCCTAGCACTACCTCTAGTCCTACCCCTACCCCTGGCCCTACAGCTACACCTAACCATAGGCCCACCCCCATCCCTACCCCTAGCCACAGCTCCAACTCCTGGCCCTAGGCCTACTCCTAGGTTTACCCCGAAACCCACCTCTTGCCCTATGCCTACCACAGCGCTACACCTACCGCTCCCACTAGCCCTAGCTCGGGCCCTAGATCAACGCCCAGTGCTCACTCTATTCCGAGGCCTAGCACTTGCCCGTCGCCGACCAGTACACCTTGCCCTACCGTTAGCCAGAACACTAACCTGAGTCCCACGAAATCAACCGGTACCCACCCTGAGCCACACCCGAATCCAGCCCACACCTGTTCCGAGTCCTAGGACTTAACGGAGCCCTCCCTTGACACCTACACCTAGCCCTCGGCCAACCCCTACCACTACCACTAATCCTAGGCCTAACATGAGCCCTAACAATAACACTGCCCGTGGGCCTCTGCCAACCACTAGCCCTTCACCTAACCCTACCCCGAGCACTCCCCCTCGCCTAGGCTTACGCCTAGCACTACCTCTAGTCCTACCCCTACCCCGGGGCCTACAGCTACCCCTAACCATAGGCCCACCCCAATCCCTACCCCTAGCTGCAGCTCCAACTCCTGGCCCTAGGCCTACTCCTAAGTTTACCCCGACACCCACCTCTTGCCCTATGCCTACCCCAGCGCTACGCCTACCGCTCCCAACTTGCCCTAGCTCGGGCCCTAGACCAACTCCCAGTGCTCACTCTAGTCCGAAGCCTAGCATTTGCCCATCTCCAACCAGTACACCTTGCCCTACCGTTAGCCAGAGCACTAACCCGTGTCCTACGGAATCACCCTGGACCCACCCTTAGCCACACGCGAATAACGCCCTACACCTGTTCTGAGTCCTAGAACTAAACGAAGCCCTCCCGTGACACCTACACCTAGCCCTCGGCCAACCCCTACCACTACCACAAATCCTAGGCCTAACATGAGCCCTAACACTAACACTGCCTGTGAGTTTCTGCCACCCACTAGCCCTTCCACTAATCCTACCCCGAGCACTACCCCTCGCCCTAGGCCTACGCCTAGCACTACCTCTAGTCCTACACCTACCCCTGGCCCTACAGCTACCCCTACTCATAAGCCCACCCCCATCCCTAACCCTAGCCACAGCTCCAACTACTGGCCCTAGGCCGACTCCTAGGTTTACCCCGACACCCACCTCCTGCCCTAGGCCTACCCAAGCGCTACGCCTACTGATCCCAGTAGCACTAGCTCGGGCCCTAGACCAACGCCCAGTGCTCACTCTATTCCGAGGCCTAGCACTTGCCCGTTGCCGACCAGTACATCTTGCCCTACCGTTAGCCAGAGAACTAACCCGTGTCCTACGGAATCACCCTGGACCCACCCTTAGCCACACCCGAATCCAGCCCTACATCTGTTCCGAGTCCTAGGACTAAACGGAGCCCTACCTTGACACATACCCCTAGCCCTCGGCCAACCCCTACCACTACCACTAATCCTAGGCCTAACATGAGCCCTAACTCTAACACTGCCCGTGGGCCTCTGCCAACCACTAGCCCTTCACCTAACCCTACCCCGAGCAGTACCCTCCCCCTAGACATACGCCTAGCACTACCTCTAGTCCTACCCCTACCCCTGGCCCTATAGGTACCCCTACCCATAGGCCCACCCCCATCCTTACCCCTAGCCACAGCTCCAACTCCTGGCCCTAGGCCTACTCCTAAGTTTACCCCGACACCCACCTCTTGCCCTATGCCTACCACAGCGCTACGCCTACCGCTCCCACTAGCCCTAGCTCGGGACCTAGACCAACGCCCAGTGCTCACTCTAGTCCGAAGCCTAGCATTTGCCCGTCCCCGACCAGTACACCTTGCCCTACCGTTAGCCAGAACACTAACCTGTGTCCCACGAAATCACACTGGACCCACCCTTAGCCACACCCAAAACCAGCCCTACAACTGTTCCGAGTCCTAGGACTAACCGGAGCCCTCCCGTGACACCTACCCCTAACCCTCGCCCAACCCCTACCACTACCACTAATCCTAGGCCTAACATGAACCCTAACCCTAACACTGCCCGTGTGCCTCTGCCAACCACTAGCCCTTCACCTAACCCTACCCCGAGCACTCCCCCTCGCCCTAGGCCTACGCCTAGCACTACCTCTAGTCCTACACCTACCCCTGGCCCTACAGCTACACCTAACCATAGGCCCACCCCCATCCCTACCCCTAGCCACAGCTCCAACTCCTGGCCCTAGGCCTACTCCTAGGTTTACCCCGAAACCCACCTCTTGCCCTATGCCTACCACAGCGCTACACCTACCGCTCCCACTAGCCCTAGCTCGGGCCCTAGATCAACGCCCAGTGCTCACTCTAGTCCGAGGCCTAGCACTTGACCGTCGCCGACCAGTACACTTTGCCCTACCGTTAGCCATAGCACTAACCCATATCCTACGGAATCACCCTGGACCCACCCTTAGCCACACCCGAATCCAGCCATACACCTGTTTCAAGTCCTAGGACTAACCGGAGCCCTCCCGTGACACCTGCACCTAGCCCTCGGCCAACCCCTACCACTACAACTAATTCTAGGCCTAACATGAGCCCTAACACTAACACTGCCCGTAGGCCTCTGCCAACCACTAGCCCTTCACCTAACCCTACCCCGAGCACTCCCCCTCGCCCTAGGCCTACGCCTAGCACTGCCTCTAGTCCTACCCCTACCCCTGGCCCTACAGCCACCCCTACCAATAGGCACACCCCCATCCCTACCCCTAGCCACAGCTCCAACTCCTGGCCCTAGGCCTACTCCTAAGTTTACCCCGACACCCACCTCTTGCCTATGCCTACCCCAGCGCTACGCCTACCGCTCCCAGTAGCCCAAGCTCGGGCCCTAGACCAACGCACAGTGCTCACTCTAGTCCGAGGCCTAGCACTTGCCCGTTGCCGACCAGTACACCTTGCACTACCGTTAGCCAGAGCAGTAACCCGTGTCCTACGGAATCACCCTGGACCCACCCTTAGCCACACACGAATACAGCCCAACACCTGTTCGGAGTCCTAGGACTAAACGGAGCCCTCCCGTGACACCTACGCCTAGCCCTCAGCCAACCCCTACCACTACCACTAATCCTAGGCCTAACATGAGCCCTAACACTAACACTGCCCGTGGGCCTCTGCCAACCACTAGCCATTCACCTAATCCTCCCCCGATCACTACCCATCACCCTAGGCCTACGCCTAGCACTATCTCTAGTCCTACCCATACCCCTGGCCCTACTGCTACCCCTAACCATAGGCCCAACCCCATCCCTACACCTAGCCACAGCTCCAACTCCTGGCCCTAGGCCTACTCCTAGGTTTACCCCGACACCCACCACTTGCCCTATGCCTACCCCAGCGCTACGCCTACCGCTCCCACTAGCCCTAGCTCGGGCCCTAGACCAACGCCCAGTGCTCACTCTAGTCCGTGGCCTAGCACTTGCCCGTCGCCGACCAGTACACCTTGCCCTACCGTTAGCCAGAACACTAACCTGAGTCCCACGAAATCAACCGGTACCCACCCTTAGCCACACCCGAATCCAGCCCACACCTGTTCCGAGTCCTAGGACTTAACGGAGCCCTCCCTTGACACCTACACCTAGCCCTCGGCCAACCCCTACCACTACCACTAATCCTAGGCCTAACATGAGCCCTAACAATAACACTGCCCGTGGGCCTCTGCCAACCACTAGCCCTTCACCTAACCCTACCCCGAGCACTCCCCCTCGCCTAGGCTTACGCCTAGCACTACCTCTAGTCCTACCCCTACCCCGGGGCCTACAGCTACCCCTAACCATAGGCCCACCCCAATCCCTACCCCTAGCCACAGCTCCAACTCCTGGCCCTAGGCCTACTCCTAAGTTTACCCCGACACCCACCTCTTGCCCTATGCCTACCCCAGCGCTACGCCTACCGCTCCCAACTAGCCCTAGCTCGGGCCCTAGACCAACTTCCAGTGCTCACTCTAGTCCGAAGCCTAGCATTTGCCCATCTCCGACCAGTACACCTTGCCCTACCGTTAGCCAGAGCACTAACCCGTGTCCTACGGAATCACCCTGGACCCACCCTTAGTCACACCCGAATAATGCCCTACACCTGTTCTGAGTCCTAGAACTAAACGGAGCCCTCCCGTGACACCTACACCTAGCCCTCGGCCAACCCCTACCACTACCACTAATCCTAGGCCTAACATGAGCCCTAACACTAACACTGCCCGTGGGCCTCTGCCAACCACTAGCCCTTCACCTAACCCTACCCCGAGCACTCCCCCTCGCCCAAGTCCTACGCCTAGCACTACCTCTAGTCCTACCCCTACCCCTGGCCCTACAGCTACACCTAACCATAGGCCCACCCCCATCCCTAACCCTAGCCACAGCTCCAACTCCTGGCCCTAGGCCTACTCTTAGGTTTACCCCGAAACCCACCTCTTGCCCTATGCCTACCACAGCGCTACGCCTACCGCTCCCACTAGTTCTAGCTTGGCCCTAGACCAACGCCCAGTGCTCACTCTAGTCCGAAGCCTAGCATTTGCCCGTCCCCGACCAGTACACCTTGCCCTACCGTTAGCCATAGCACTAACTCATATCCTACGGAATCACCCTGGACCCACCCTTAGCCACACCCGAATCCAGCCCTACACCTGTTTCAAGTCCTAGGACTAACCGGAGCCCTCCCGTGACACCTGCACCTAGCCCTCGGCCAACCCCTACCACTACAACTAATTCTAGGCCTAACATGAGCCCTAACACTAACACTGCCCGTAGGCCTCTGCCAACCACTAGCCCTTCACCTAACCCTACCCCGAGCACTCCCCCTTGCCCTAGGCCTACGCCTAGCACTACCTCTAGTCCTACCCCTACCCCTGGCCCTACAGCTACCCCTACCGATAGGCACACCCCCATCCCTACCCCTAGCCACAGCTCCAACTCCTGGCCCTAGGCCTACTCCTAAGTTTACCCCGACATTCACCTCTTGCCTCTGCCTACCCCAGCGCTACGCCTACCGCTCCCAGTAGCCCAAGCTCGGGCCTTAGACCAACGCACAGTGCTCACTCTAGTCCGAGGCCTAGGACTTGCCCGTTGCCGACCAGTACACCTTGCCCTACCGTTAGCCAGAGCAGTAACCCGTGTCCTACGGAATCACCCTGGACCCACCCTTAGCCACACACGAATACAGCCCAACACCTGTTCGGAGTCCTAGGACTAAACGGAGCCCTCCCGTGACACCTACCCCTAGCCCTCAGCCAACCCCTACCACTACCACTAATCCTAGGCCTAACATGAGCCCTAACACTAACACTGCCCGTGGGCCTCTGCCAACCACTAGCCATTCACCTAATCCTCCCCCGATCACTACCCATCACCCTAGGCCTACGCCTAGCACTATCTCTAGTCCTACCCATACCCCTGGCCTTACTGCTACCCCTACCCATAGGCCCAATCCCATCCCTACCCCTAGCCACAGCTCCAACTCCTGGCCCTAGGCCTACTCCTAGGTTTACCCCGACACCCACCACTTGCCCTATGCCTACCCCAGCGCTACGCCTACCGCTCCCACTAGCCCTAGCTCGGGCCCTAGACCAACGCCCAGTGCTCACTCTAGTCCGTGGCCTAGCACTTGCCCGTCGCCGACCAGTACACCTTGCCCTACCGTTAGCCAGAACACTAACCTGAGTCCCACGAAATCAACCGGTACCCACCCTTAGCCACACCCGAATCCAGCCCACACCTGTTCCGAGTCCTAGGACTTAACGGAGCCCTCCCTTGACACCTACACCTAGCCCTCGGCCAACCCCTACCACTACCACTAATCCTAGGCCTAACATGAGCCCTAACAATAACACTGCCCGTGGGCCTCTGCCAACCACTAGCCCTTCACCTAACCCTACCCCGAGCACTCCCCCTCGCCTAGGCTTACGCCTAGCACTACCTCTAGTCCTACCCCTACCCCGGGGCCTACAGCTACCCCTAACCATAGGCCCACCCCAATCCCTACCCCTAGCCACAGCTCCAACTCCTGGCCCTAGGCCTACTCCTAAGTTTACCCCGACACCCACCTCTTGCCCTATGCCTACCCCAGCGCTACGCCTACCGCTCCCAACTAGCCCTAGCTCGGCCCTAGACCAACGCCCAGTGCTCACTCTAGTCCGAGGCCTAGCATTTGCCCGTCCCCGACCAGTACACCTTGCCATACCGTTAGCCAGAGCATTAACCCGTGTCCTACGGAATCACCCTGGACCCACCCTTAGCCACACCCGAATCCAGCCCTACACCTGTTCGGAGTCCTAGGACTAAACGAAGCCCTCCCGTGACACCTACCCCTAGCCCTCGTCAAACCCCTACCACTACCACTAATCCTAGACCTAACATGAGCCCTAACACTAACACTGCCCGTGGGCCTCTGCCAACCACTAGCCCTTCACCTAACCCTACCCCGAGCACTCCCCCTCGCCCAAGTCCTACGCCTAGCACTACCTCTAGTCCTACCCCTACCCCTGGCCCTACAGCTACACCTAACCATAGGCCCACCCCCATCCCTAACCCTAGCCACAGCTCCAACTCCTGGCCCTAGGCCTACTCTTAGGTTTACCCCGAAACCCACCTCTTGCCCTATGCCTACCACAGCGCTACGCCTATTGCTCCCACTAGTTCTAGCTTGGCCCTAGACCAACGCCCAGTGCTCACTCTAGTCCGAAGCCTAGCATTTGCCCGTCCCCGACCAGTACACCTTGCCCTACCGTTAGCCAGAACACTAACCTGTGTCCCACGAAATCACACTGGACCCACCCTTAGCCACACCCAAAACCAGCCCTACAACTGTTCCGAGTCCTAGGACTAACCGGAGCCCTCCCGTGACACCTACCCCTAACCCTCGCCCAACCCCTACCACTACCACTAATCCTAGGCCTAACATGAACCCTAACCCTAACACTGCCCGTGTGCCTCTGCCAACCACTAGCCCTTCACCTAACCCTACCCCGAGCACTCCCCCTCGCCCTAGGCCTACGCCTAGCACTACCTCTAGTCCTACACCTACCCCTGGCCCTACAGCTACACCTAACCATAGGCCCACCCCCATCCCTACCCCTAGCCACAGCTCCAACTCCTGGCCCTAGGCCTACTCCTAGGTTTACCCCGAAACCCACCTCTTGCCCTATGCCTACTACAGCGCTATGCCTACCGCTCCCTCTAGCCCTAGCTCGGGCCCTAGGCCAACGCCCAGTGCTCACTCTAGTCCGAGGCCTAGCACTTGACCGTCGCCGACCAGTACACTTTGCCCTACCGTTAGCCATAGCACTAACCCGTGTCTTACGGAATCACCTTGGACCCACCCTTAGCCACACCCGAATCCAGCCCTACACCTGTTCCGAGTCCTAGGACTAAACGGAGCCCTCCCGTGACACCTACCCCTAGCCCTCGGCCAACCCCTACCACTACCACAAATCCTAGGCCTAACATGAGCCCTAACACTAACACTGCCCGTGGGCCTCTGCCAACCACTAGCCCTTCAACTCACCCTACCCCGAGCACTCCCCCTCGCCCTAGGCCTACGCCTAGCACTACCTCTAGTCCTACGCCTACCCCTGGCCCTACAGCTACAACTAACCATAGGCCCACCCCCATCCCTACCCCTAGTCACAGCTCCAACTCCTGGCCCTAGGCCTACTCCTAGGTTTACCCCGACATCCACCTCTTGCCCTATGCCTACCCCAGCGCTACGCCTACCGCTCCTACTAGCCCTAGCTCGGGACCTAGACCAACGCCCAGTGCTCACTCTAGTCCGAGGCCTAGCACTTGCCCGTTGCCGACCAGTACACCTTGCACTACCGTTAGCCAGAGCACTAATCCGTGTCCTACGGAATCACCCTGGACCAACCCCTAGCCACACCCGAATCCAACCCTACAACTGTTCGGAGTCCTAGGACTAAACTGAGCCCTCCCGTGACACCTACCCCTAGCCCTCGGCCAACCCCAACCACTACCACTAATCCTAGGCCTAACATGAGCCCTAACACTAACACTGCCCGTGGGCCTCTGCCAACCACTAGCCCTTCACCTAACCCTACCCCGAGCACTCCCCCTCGCCCTAGGCCTACGCCTAGCACTACCTCTAGTCCTACCCCTACCCCTGGCCCTACAGCTACACCTAACCATAGGCCCACCCCCATCCCTACCCCTAGCCACAGCTCCAACTCCTGGCCCTAGGCCTACTCCTAGGTTTACCCCGAAACCCACCTCTTGCCCTATGCCTACCACAGCGCTACACCTACCGCTCCCACTAGCCCTAGCTCGGGCCCTAGACCAACGCCCAGTGCTCACTCTAGTCCGAGGCCTAGCACTTGACCGTCGCCGACCAGTACACTTTGCCCTACCGTTAGCCATAGCAATAACCCATATCCTACGGAATCACCCTGGACCCACCCTTAGCCACACCCGAATCCAGCCATACACCTGTTTCAAGTCCTAGGACTAACCGGAGCCCTCCCGTGACACCTGCACCTAGCCCTCGGCCAACCCCTACCACTACAACTAATTCTAGGCCTAACATGAGCCCTAACACTAACACTGCCCGTAGGCCTCTGCCAACCACTAGCCCTTCACCTAACCCTACCCCGAGCACTCCCCCTCGCCCTAGGCCTACGCCTAGCACTACCTCTAGTTCTACCCCTACCCCTGGCCCTACAGCTACCCCTACCCATAGGCACACCCCCATCCCTACCCCTAGCCACAGCTCCAACTCCTGGCCCTAGGCCTACTCCTAAGTTTACCCCGACACCCACCTCTTGCCTCTGCCTACCCCAGCGCTACGCCTACCGCTCCCAGTAGCCCAAGCTCGGGCCCTAGACCAACGCACAGTGCTCACTCTAGTCCGAGACCTAGCACTTGCCCGTTGCCGACCAGTACACCTTGCCCTACCGTTAGCCAGAGCAGTAACCCGTGTCCTACGGAATCACCCTGGACCCACCCTTAGCCACACACGAATACAGCCCAACACCTGTTCGGAGTCCTAGGACTAAACGGAGCCCTCCCGTGACACCTACGCCTAGCCCTCAGCCAACCCCTACCACTACCACTAATCCTAGGCCTAACATGAGCCCTAACACTAACACTGCCCGTGGGCCTCTGCCAACCACTAGCCATTCACCTAATCCTCCCCCGATCACTACCCATCACCCTAGGCCTACGCCTAGCACTATCTCTAGTCCTACCCATACCCCTGGCCCTACTGCTACCCCTAACCATAGGCCCAACCCCATCCCTACCCCTAGCCACAGCTCCAACTCCTGGCCCTAGGCCTACTCCTAGGTTTACCCCGACACCCACCACTTGCCCTATGCCTACCCCAGCGCTACGCCTACCGCTCCCACTAGCCCTAGCTCGGGCCCTAGACCAACGCCCAGTGCTCACTCTAGTCCGTGGCCTAGCACTTGCCCGTCGCCGACCAGTACACCTTGCCCTACCGTTAGCCAGAACACTAACCTGAGTCCCACGAAATCAACCGGTACCCACCCTTAGCCACACCCGAATCCAGCCCACACCTGTTCCGAGTCCTAGGACTTAACGGAGCCCTCCCTTGACACCTACACCTAGCCCTCGGCCAACCCCTACCACTACCACTAATCCTAGGCCTAACATGAGCCCTAACAATAACACTGCCCGTGGGCCTCTGCCAACCACTAGCCCTTCACCTAACCCTACCCCGAGCACTCCCCCTCGCCTAGGCTTACGCCTAGCACTACCTCTAGTCCTACCCCTACCTCGGGGCCTACAGCTACCCCTAACCATAGGCCCACGCCAATCCCTACCCCTAGCCACAGCTCCAACTCCTGGCCCTAGGCCTACTCCTAAGTTTACCCCGACACCCACCTCTTGCCCTATGCCTACCCCAGCGCTACGCCTACCGCTCCCAACTAGCCCTAGCTCGGGCCCTAGACCAACTCCCAGTGCTCACTCTAGTCCGAAGCCTAGCATTTGCCCATCTCCGACCAGTACACCTTGCCCTACCGTTAGCCATAGCACTAACTCATATCCTACGGAATCACCCTGGACCCACCCTTAGCCACACCCGAATCCAGCCCTACACCTGTTTCAAGTCCTAGGACTAACCGGAGCCCTCCCGTGACACCTGCACCTAGCCCTCGGCCAACCCCTACCACTACAACTAATTCTAGGCCTAACATGAGCCCTAACACTAACACTGCCCGTAGGCCTCTGCCAACCACTAGCCCTTCACCTAACCCTACCCCGAGCACTCCCCCTCGCCCTAGGCCTACGCCTAGCACTACCTCTAGTCCTACCCCTACCCCTGGCCCTACAGCTACCCCTACCCATAGGCACACCCCCATCCCTACCCCTAGCCACAGCTCCAACTCCTGGCCCTAGGCCTACTCCTAAGTTTACCCCGACATTCACCTCTTGCCTCTGCCTACCCCAGCGCTACGCCTACCGCTCCCAGTAGCCCAAGCTCGGGCCTTAGACCAACGCACAGTGCTCACTCTAGTCCGAGGCCTAGGACTTGCCCGTTGCCGACCAGTACACCTTGCACTACCGTTAGCCAGAGCAGTAACCCGTGTCCTACGGAATCACCCTGGACCCACCCTTAGCCACACACGAATACAGCCCAACACCTGTTCGGAGTCCTAGGACTAAACGGAGCCCTCCCGTGACACCTACCCCTAGCCCTCAGCCAACCCCTACCACTACCACTAATCCTAGGCCTAACATGAGCCCTAACACTAACACTGCCCGTGGGCCTCTGCCAACCACTAGCCATTCACCTAATCCTCCCCCGATCACTACCCATCACCCTAGGCCTACGCCTAGCACTATCTCTAGTCCTACCCATACCCCTGGCCTTACTGCTACCCCTACCCATAGGCCCAATCCCATCCCTACCCCTAGCCACAGCTCCAACTCCTGGCCCTAGGCCTACTCCTAGGTTTACCCCGACACCCACCACTTGCCCTATGCCTACCCCAGCGCTACGCCTACCGCTCCCACTAGCCCTAGCTCGGGCCCTAGACCAACGCCCAGTGCTCACTCTAGTCCGTGGCCTAGCACTTGCCCGTCGCCGACCAGTACACCTTGCCCTACCGTTAGCCAGAACACTAACCTGTGTCCCACGAAATCAACCGGTACCCACCCTTAGCCACACCCGAATCCAGCCCACACCTGTTCCGAGTCCTAGGACTTAACGGAGCCCTCCCTTGACACCTACACCTAGCCCTCGGCCAACCCCTACCACTACCACTAATCCTAGGCCTAACATGAGCCCTAACAATAACACTGCCCGTGGGCCTCTGCCAACCACTAGCCCTTCACCTAACCCTACCCCGAGCACTCCCCCTCGCCTAGGCTTACGCCTAGCACTACCTCTAGTCCTACCCCTACCCCGGGGCCTACAGCTACCCCTAACCATAGGCCCACCCCAATCCCTACCCCTAGCCACAGCTCCAACTCCTGGCCCTAGGCCTACTCCTAAGTTTACCCCGACACCCACCTCTTGCCCTATACCTACCCCAGCGCTACGCCTACCGCTCCCAACTAGCCCTAGCTCGGCCCTAGACCAACGCCCAGTGCTCACTCTAGTCCGAGGCCTAGCATTTGCCCGTCCCCGACCAGTACACCTTGCCATACCGTTAGCCAGAGCATTAACCCGTGTCCTACGGAATCACCCTGGACCCACCCTTAGCCACACCCGAATCCAGCCCTACACCTGTTCGGAGTCCTAGGACTAAACGAAGCCCTCCCGTGACACCTACCCCTAGCCCTCGTCAAACCCCTACCACTACCACTAATCCTAGACCTAACATGAGCCCTAACACTAACACTGCCCGTGGGCCTCTGCCAACCACTAGCCCTTCACCTAACCCTACCCCGAGCACTCCCCCTCGCCCAAGTCCTACGCCTAGCACTACCTCTAGTCCTACCCCTACCCCTGGCCCTACAGCTACACCTAACCATAGGCCCACCCCCATCCCTAACCCTAGCCACAGCTCCAACTCCTGGCCCTAGGCCTACTCTTAGGTTTACCCCGAAACCCACCTCTTGCCCTATGCCTACCACAGCGCTACGCCTATTGCTCCCACTAGTTCTAGCTTGGCCCTAGACCAACGCCCAGTGCTCACTCTAGTCCGAAGCCTAGCATTTGCCCGTCCCCGACCAGTACACCTTGCCCTACCGTTAGCCAGAACACTAACCTGTGTCCCACGAAATCACACTGGACCCACCCTTAGCCACACCCAAAACCAGCCCTACAACTGTTCCGAGTCCTAGGACTAACCGGAGCCCTCCCGTGACACCTACCCCTAACCCTCGCCCAACCCCTACCACTACCACTAATCCTAGGCCTAACATGAACCCTAACCCTAACACTGCCCGTGTGCCTCTGCCAACCACTAGCCCTTCACCTAACCCTACCCCGAGCACTCCCCCTCGCCCTAGGCCTACGCCTAGCACTACCTCTAGTCCTACACCTACCCCTGGCCCTACAGCTACACCTAACCATAGGCCCACCCCCATCCCTACCCCTAGCCACAGCTCCAACTCCTGGCCCTAGGCCTACTCCTAGGTTTACCCCGAAACCCACCTCTTGCCCTATGCCTACTACAGCGCTATGCCTACCGCTCCCTCTAGCCCTAGCTCGGGCCCTAGGCCAACGCCCAGTGCTCACTCTAGTCCGAGGCCTAGCACTTGACCGTCGCCGACCAGTACACTTTGCCCTACCGTTAGCCATAGCACTAACCCGTGTCTTACGGAATCACCTTGGACCCACCCTTAGCCACACCCGAATCCAGCCCTACACCTGTTCCGAGTCCTAGGACTAAACGGAGCCCTCCCGTGACACCTACCCCTAGCCCTCGGCCAACCCCTACCACTACCACAAATCCTAGGCCTAACATGAGCCCTAACACTAACACTGCCCGTGGGCCTCTGCCAACCACTAGCCCTTCAACTCACCCTACCCCGAGCACTCCCCCTCGCCCTAGGCCTACGCCTAGCACTACCTCTAGTCCTACGCCTACCCCTGGCCCTACAGCTACAACTAACCATAGGCCCACCCCCATCCCTACCCCTAGTCACAGCTCCAACTCCTGGCCCTAGGCCTACTCCTAGGTTTACCCCGACATCCACCTCTTGCCCTATGCCTACCCCAGCGCTACGCCTACCGCTCCTACTAGCCCTAGCTCGGGACCTAGACCAACGCCCAGTGCTCACTCTAGTCCGAGGCCTAGCACTTGCCCGTTGCCGACCAGTACACCTTGCACTACCGTTAGCCAGAGCACTAATCCGTGTCCTACGGAATCACCCTGGACCAACCCCTAGCCACACCCGAATCCAACCCTACAACTGTTCGGAGTCCTAGGACTAAACTGAGCCCTCCCGTGACACCTACCCCTAGCCCTCGGCCAACCCCAACCACTACCACTAATCCTAGGCCTAACATGAGCCCTAACACTAACACTGCCAGTGGGCCTCTGCCAACCACTAGCCCTTCACCTAACCCTACCCCGAGCACTCCCCCTCGCCCTAGGCCTACGCCTAGCACTACCTCTAGTCCTACCCCTACCCCTGGCCCTACAGCTACACCTAACCATAGGCCCACCCCCATCCCTACCCCTAGCCACAGCTCCAACTCCTGGCCCTAGGCCTACTCCTAGGTTTACCCCGAAACCCACCTCTTGCCCTATGCCTACCACAGCGCTACACCTACCGCTCCCACTAGCCCTAGCTCGGGCCCTAGACCAACGCCCAGTGCTCACTCTAGTCCGAGGCCTAGCACTTGACCGTCGCCGACCAGTACACTTTGCCCTACCGTTAGCCATAGCAATAACCCATATCCTACGGAATCACCCTGGACCCACCTTTAGCCACACCCGAATCCAGCCATACACCTGTTTCAAGTCCTAGGACTAACCGGAGCCCTCCCGTGACACCTGCACCTAGCCCTCGGCCAACCCCTACCACTACAACTAATTCTAAGCCTAACATGAGCCCTAACACTAACACTGCCCGTAGGCCTCTGCCAACCACTAGCCCTTCACCTAACCCTACCCCGAGCACTCCCCCTCGCCCTAGGCCTACGCCTAGCACTACCTCTAGTCCTACCCCTACCCCTGGCCCTACAGCTACCCCTACCCATAGGCACACCCCCATCCCTACCCCTAGCCACAGCTCCAACTCCTGGCCCTAGGCCTACTCCTAAGTTTACCCCGACACCCACCTCTTGCCTCTGCCTACCCCAGCGCTACGCCTACCGCTCCCAGTAGCCCAAGCTCGGGCCCTAGACCAACGCACAGTGCTCACTCTAGTCCGAGACCTAGCACTTGCCCGTTGCCGACCAGTACACCTTGCCCTACCGTTAGCCAGAGCAGTAACCCGTGTCCTACGGAATCACCCTGGACCCACCCTTAGCCACACACGAATACAGCCCAACACCTGTTCGGAGTCCTAGGACTAAACGGAGCCCTCCCGTGACACCTACGCCTAGCCCTCAGCCAACCCCTACCACTACCACTAATCCTAGGCCTAACATGAGCCCTAACACTAACACTGCCCGTGGGCCTCTGCCAACCACTAGCCATTCACCTAATCCTCCCCCGATCACTACCCATCACCCTAGGCCTACGCCTAGCACTATCTCTAGTCCTACCCATACCCCTGGCCCTACTGCTACCCCTAACCATAGGCCCAACCCCATCCCTACCCCTAGCCACAGCTCCAACTCCTGGCCCTAGGCCTACTCCTAGGTTTACCCCGACACCCACCACTTGCCCTATGCCTACCCCAGCGCTACGCCTACCGCTCCCACTAGCCCTAGCTCGGGCCCTAGACCAACGCCCAGTGCTCACTCTAGTCCGTGGCCTAGCACTTGCCCGTCGCCGACCAGTACACCTTGCCCTACCGTTAGCCAGAACACTAAACTGAGTCCCACGAAATCAACCGGTACCCACCCTTAGCCACACCCGAATCCAGCCCACACCTGTTCCGAGTCCTAGGACTTAACGGAGCCCTCCCTTGACACCTACACCTAGCCCTCGGCCAACCCCTACCACTACCACTAATCCTAGGCCTAACATGAGCCCTAACAATAACACTGCCCGTGGGCCTCTGCCAACCACTAGCCCTTCACCTAACCCTACCCCGAGCACTCCCCCTCGCCTAGGCTTACGCCTAGCACTACCTCTAGTCCTACCCCTACCTCGGGGCCTACAGCTACCCCTAACCATAGGCCCACGCCAATCCCTACCCCTAGCCACAGCTCCAACTCCTGGCCCTAGGCCTACTCCTAAGTTTACCCCGACACCCACCTCTTGCCCTATGCTTACCCCAGCGCTACGCCTACCGCTCCCAACTAGCCCTAGCTCGGGCCCTAGACCAACTCCCAGTGCTCACTCTAGTCCGAAGCCTAGCATTTGCCCATCTCCGACCAGTACACCTTGCCCTACCGTTAGCCATAGCACTAACTCATATCCTACGGAATCACCCTGGACCCACCCTTAGCCACACCCGAATCCAGCCCTACACCTGTTTCAAGTCCTAGGACTAACCGGAGCCCTCCCGTGACACCTGCACCTAGCCCTCGGCCAACCCCTACCACTACAACTAATTCTAGGCCTAACATGAGCCCTAACACTAACACTGCCCGTAGGCCTCTGCCAACCACTAGCCCTTCACCTAACCCTACCCCGAGCACTCCCCCTCGCCCTAGGCCTACGCCTAGCACTACCTCTAGTCCTACCCCTACCCCTGGCCCTACAGCTACCCCTACCCATAGGCACACCCCCATCCCTACCCCTAGCCACAGCTCCAACTCCTGGCCCTAGGCCTACTCCTAAGTTTACCCCGACATTCACCTCTTGCCTCTGCCTACCCCAGCGCTACGCCTACCGCTCCCAGTAGCCCAAGCTCGGGCCTTAGACCAACGCACAGTGCTCACTCTAGTCCGAGGCCTAGGACTTGCCCGTTGCCGACCAGTACACCTTGCCCTACCGTTAGCCAGAGCAGTAACCCGTGTCCTACGGAATCACCCTGGGCCCACCCTTAGCCACACACGAATACAGCCCAACACCTGTTCGGAGTCCTAGGACTAAACGGAGCCCTCCCGTGACACCTACCCCTAGCCCTCAGCCAACCCCTACCACTACCACTAATCCTAGGCCTAACATGAGCCCTAACACTAACACTGCCCGTGGGCCTCTGCCAACCACTAGCCATTCACCTAATCCTCCCCCGATCACTACCCATCACCCTAGGCCTACGCCTAGCACTATCTCTAGTCCTACCCATACCCCTGGCCTTACTGCTACCCCTACCCATAGGCCCAATCCCATCCCTACCCCTAGCCACAGCTCCAACTCCTGGCCCTAGGCCTACTCCTAGGTTTACCCCGACACCCACCACTTGCCCTATGCCTACCCCAGCGCTACGCCTACCGCTCCCACTAGCCCTAGCTCGGGCCCTAGACCAACGCCCAGTGCTCACTCTAGTCCGTGGCCTAGCACTTGCCCGTCGCCGACCAGTACACCTTGCCCTACCGTTAGCCAGAACACTAACCTGTGTCCCACGAAATCAACCGGTACCCACCCTTAGCCACACCCGAATCCAGCCCACACCTGTTCCGAGTCCTAGGACTTAACGGAGCCCTCCCTTGACACCTACACCTAGCCCTCGGCCAACCCCTACCACTACCACTAATCCTAGGCCTAACATGAGCCCTAACAATAACACTGCCCGTGGGCCTCTGCCAACCACTAGCCCTTCACCTAACCCTACCCCGAGCACTCCCCCTCGCCTAGGCTTACGCCTAGCACTACCTCTAGTCCTACCCCTACCCCGGGGCCTACAGCTACCCCTAACCATAGGCCCACCCCAATCCCTACCCCTAGCCACAGCTCCAACTCCTGGCCCTAGGCCTACTCCTAAGTTTACCCCGACACCCACCTCTTGCCCTATACCTACCCCAGCGCTACGCCTACCGCTCCCAACTAGCCCTAGCTCGGGCCCTAGACCAACTCCCAGTGCTCACTCTAGTCCGAGGCCTAGCATTTGCCCGTCCCCGACCAGTACACCTTGCCATACCGTTAGCCAGAGCATTAACCCGTGTCCTACGGAATCACCCTGGACCCACCCTTAGCCACACCCGAATCCAGCCCTACACCTGTTCGGAGTCCTAGGACTAAACGAAGCCCTCCCGTGACACCTACCCCTAGCCCTCGTCAAACCCCTACCACTACCACTAATCCTAGACCTAACATGAGCCCTAACACTAACACTGCCCGTGGGCCTCTGCCAACCACTAGCCCTTCACCTAACCCTACCCCGAGCACTCCCCCTCGCCCAAGTCCTACGCCTAGCACTACCTCTAGTCCTACCCCTACCCCTGGCCCTACAGCTACACCTAACCATAGGCCCACCCCCATCCCTAACCCTAGCCACAGCTCCAACTCCTGGCCCTAGGCCTACTCTTAGGTTTACCCCGAAACCCACCTCTTGCCCTATGCCTACCACAGCGCTACGCCTATTGCTCCCACTAGTTCTACCTTGGCCCTAGACCAACGCCCAGTGCTCACTCTAGTCCGAAGCCTAGCATTTGCCCGTCCCCGACCAGTACACCTTGCCCTACCGTTAGCCAGAACACTAACCTGTGTCCCACGAAATCACACTGGACCCACCCTTAGCCACACCCAAAACCAGCCCTACAACTGTTCCGAGTCCTAGGACTAACCGGAGCCCTCCCGTGACACCTACCCCTAACCCTCGCCCAACCCCTACCACTACCACTAATCCTAGGCCTAACATGAACCCTAACCCTAACACTGCCCGTGTGCCTCTGCCAACCACTAGCCCTTCACCTAACCCTACCCCGAGCACTCCCCCTCGCCCTAGGACTACGCCTAGCACTACCTCTAGTCCTACACCTACCCCTGGCCCTACAGCTACACCTAACCATAGGCCCACCCCCATCCCTACCCCTAGCCACAGCTCCAACTCCTGGCCCTAGGCCTACTCCTAGGTTTACCCCGAAACCCACCTCTTGCCCTATGCCTACCACAGCGCTACACCTACCGCTCCCACTAGCCCTAGCTCGGGCCCTAGATCAACGCCCAGTGCTCACTCTAGTCCGAGGCCTAGCACTTGACCGTCGCCGACCAGTACACTTTGCCCTACCGTTAGCCATAGCACTAACCCATATCCTACGGAATCACCCTGGACCCACCCTTAGCCACACCCGAATCCAGCCATACACCTGTTTCAAGTCCTAGGACTAACCGGAGCCCTCCCGTGACACCTGCACCTAGCCCTCGGCCAACCCCTACCACTACAACTAATTCTAGGCCTAACATGAGCCCTAACACTAACACTGCCCGTAGGCCTCTGCCAACCACTAGCCCTTCACCTAACCCTACCCCGAGCACTCCCCCTCGCCCTAGGCCTACGCCTAGCACTGCCTCTAGTCCTACCCCTACCCCTGGCCCTACAGCCACCCCTACCAATAGGCACACCCCCATCCCTACCCCTAGCCACAGCTCCAACTCCTGGCCCTAGGCCTACTCCTAAGTTTACCCCGACACCCACCTCTTGCCTATGCCTACCCCAGCGCTACGCCTACCGCTCCCAGTAGCCCAAGCTCGGGCCCTAGACCAACGCACAGTGCTCACTCTAGTCCGAGGCCTAGCACTTGCCCGTTGCCGACCAGTACACCTTGCACTACCGTTAGCCAGAGCAGTAACCCGTGTCCTACGGAATCACCCTGGACCCACCCTTAGCCACACACGAATACAGCCCAACACCTGTTCGGAGTCCTAGGACTAAACGGAGCCCTCCCGTGACACCTACGCCTAGCCCTCAGCCAACCCCTACCACTACCACTAATCCTAGGCCTAACATGAGCCCTAACACTAACACTGCCCGTGGGCCTCTGCCAACCACTAGCCATTCACCTAATCCTCCCCCGATCACTACCCATCACCCTAGGCCTACGCCTAGCACTATCTCTAGTCCTACCCATACCCCTGGCCCTACTGCTACCCCTAACCATAGGCCCAACCCCATCCCTACACCTAGCCACAGCTCCAACTCCTGGCCCTAGGCCTACTCCTAGGTTTACCCCGACACCCACCACTTGCCCTATGCCTACCCCAGCGCTACGCCTACCGCTCCCACTAGCCCTAGCTCGGGCCCTAGACCAACGCCCAGTGCTCACTCTAGTCCGTGGCCTAGCACTTGCCCGTCGCCGACCAGTACACCTTGCCCTACCGTTAGCCAGAACACTAACCTGAGTCCCACGAAATCAACCGGTACCCACCCTTAGCCACACCCGAATCCAGCCCACACCTGTTCCGAGTCCTAGGACTTAACGGAGCCCTCCCTTGACACCTACACCTAGCCCTCGGCCAACCCCTACCACTACCACTAATCCTAGGCCTAACATGAGCCCTAACAATAACACTGCCCGTGGGCCTCTGCCAACCACTAGCCCTTCACCTAACCCTACCCCGAGCACTCCCCCTCGCCTAGGCTTACGCCTAGCACTACCTCTAGTCCTACCCCTACCCCGGGGCCTACAGCTACCCCTAACCATAGGCCCACCCCAATCCCTACCCCTAGCCACAGCTCCAACTCCTGGCCCTAGGCCTACTCCTAAGTTTACCCCGACACCCACCTCTTGCCCTATGCCTACCCCAGCGCTACGCCTACCGCTCCCAACTAGCCCTAGCTCGGGCCCTAGACCAACTTCCAGTGCTCACTCTAGTCCGAAGCCTAGCATTTGCCCATCTCCGACCAGTACACCTTGCCCTACCGTTAGCCAGAGCACTAACCCGTGTCCTACGGAATCACCCTGGACCCACCCTTAGTCACACCCGAATAATGCCCTACACCTGTTCTGAGTCCTAGAACTAAACGGAGCCCTCCCGTGACACCTACACCTAGCCCTCGGCCAACCCCTACCACTACCACTAATCCTAGGCCTAACATGAGCCCTAACACTAACACTGCCCGTGGGCCTCTGCCAACCACTAGCCCTTCACCTAACCCTACCCCGAGCACTCCCCCTCGCCCAAGTCCTACGCCTAGCACTACCTCTAGTCCTACCCCTACCCCTGGCCCTACAGCTACACCTAACCATAGGCCCACCCCCATCCCTAACCCTAGCCACAGCTCCAACTCCTGGCCCTAGGCCTACTCTTAGGTTTACCCCGAAACCCACCTCTTGCCCTATGCCTACCACAGCGCTACGCCTACCGCTCCCACTAGTTCTAGCTTGGCCCTAGACCAACGCCCAGTGCTCACTCTAGTCCGAAGCCTAGCATTTGCCCGTCCCCGACCAGTACACCTTGCCCTACCGTTAGCCAGAACACTAACCTGTGTCCCACGAAATAACCCTGGACCCACCCTTAGCCACACCCAAAACCAGCCCTACAACTGTTCCGAGTCCTAGGACTAACCGAAGCCCTCCCGTGACACCTACCCCTAACCCTCGCCCAACCCCTACCACTACCACTAATCCTAGGCCTAACATGAACCCTAACCCTAACACTGCCCGTGTGCCTCTGCCAACCACTAGCCCTTCACCTAACCCTACCCCGAGCACTCCCCCTCGCCCTAGGCCTACGCCTAGCACTACCTCTAGTCCTACACCTACCCCTGGCCCTACAGCTACACCTAACCATAGGCCCACCCCCATCCCTACCCCGAGCCACAGCTCCAACTCCTGGCCCTAGGCCTACTCCTAGGTTTACCCCGAAACCCACCTCTTGCCCTATGCCTACTACAGCGCTATGCCTACCGCTCCCTCTAGCCCTAGCTCGGGCCCTAGATCAACGCCCAGTGCTCACTCTATTCCGAGGCCTAGCACTTGACCGTCGCCGACCAGTACACTTTGCCCTACCGTTAGCCATAGCACTAACCCGTGTCTTACGGAATCACCTTGGACCCACCCTTAGCCACACCCGAATCCAGCCCTACACCTGTTCCGAGTCCTAGGACTAAACGGAGCCCTCCCGTGACACCTACCCCTAGCCCTCGGCCAACCCCTACCACTACCACAAATCCTAGGCCTAACATGAGCCCTAACACTAACACTGCCCGTGGGCCTCTGCCAACCACTAGCCCTTCAACTCACCCTACCCCGAGCACTCCCCCTCGCCCTAGGCCTACGCCTAGCACTACCTCTAGTCCTACGCCTACCCCTGGCCCTACAGCTACAACTAACCATAGGCCCACCCCCATCCCTACCCCTAGTCACAGGTCCAACTCCTGGCCCTAGGCCTACTCCTAGGTTTACCCCGACATCCACCTCTTGCCCTATGCCTACCCCAGCGCTACGCCTACCGCTCCTACTTGCCCTAGCTCGGGACCTAGACCAACGCCCAGTGCTCACTCTAGTCCGAGGCCTAGCACTTGCCCGTTGCCGACCAGTACACCTTGCACTACCGTTAGCCAGAGCACTAACCCGTGTCCTACGGAATCACCCTGGACCAACCCCTAGCCACACCCGAATCCAGCCCTACAACTGTTCGGAGTCCTAGGACTAAACTGAGCCTCCCGTGACACCTACCCCTAGCCCTCGGCCAACCCCAACCACTACCACTAATCCTAGGCCTAACATGAGCCCTAACACTAACACTGCCCGTGGGCCTCTGCCAACCACTAGCCCTTCACCTAACCCTACCCCGAGCATTCCCCCTCACCCTAGGCCTACGCCTAGCACTACCTCTAGTCCTACCCCTACCCCTGGCCCTACAGCTACACCTAACCATAGGCCCACCCCCATCCCTACCCCTAGCCACAGCTCCAACTCCTGGCCCTAGGCCTACTCCTAGGTTTACCCCGAAACCCACCTCTTGCCCTATGCCTACCACAGCGCTACACCTACCGCTCCCACTAGCCCTAGCTCGGGCCCTAGATCAACGCCCAGTGCTCACTCTATTCCGAGGCCTAGCACTTGCCCGTCGCCGACCAGTACACCTTGCCCTACCGTTAGCCAGAACACTAACCTGAGTCCCACGAAATCAACCGGTACCCACCCTGAGCCACACCCGAATCCAGCCCACACCTGTTCCGAGTCCTAGGACTTAACGGAGCCCTCCCTTGACACCTACACCTAGCCCTCGGCCAACCCCTACCACTACCACTAATCCTAGGCCTAACATGAGCCCTAACAATAACACTGCCCGTGGGCCTCTGCCAACCACTAGCCCTTCACCTAACCCTACCCCGAGCACTCCCCCTCGCCTAGGCTTACGCCTAGCACTACCTCTAGTCCTACCCCTACCCCGGGGCCTACAGCTACCCCTAACCATAGGCCCACCCCAATCCCTACCCCTAGCTGCAGCTCCAACTCCTGGCCCTAGGCCTACTCCTAAGTTTACCCCGACACCCACCTCTTGCCCTATGCCTACCCCAGCGCTACGCCTACCGCTCCCAACTTGCCCTAGCTCGGGCCCTAGACCAACTCCCAGTGCTCACTCTAGTCCGAAGCCTAGCATTTGCCCATCTCCAACCAGTACACCTTGCCCTACCGTTAGCCAGAGCACTAACCCGTGTCCTACGGAATCACCCTGGACCCACCCTTAGCCACACGCGAATAACGCCCTACACCTGTTCTGAGTCCTAGAACTAAACGAAGCCCTCCCGTGACACCTACACCTAGCCCTCGGCCAACCCCTACCACTACCACAAATCCTAGGCCTAACATGAGCCCTAACACTAACACTGCCTGTGAGTTTCTGCCACCCACTAGCCCTTCCACTAATCCTACCCCGAGCACTACCCCTCGCCCTAGGCCTACGCCTAGCACTACCTCTAGTCCTACACCTACCCCTGGCCCTACAGCTACCCCTACTCATAAGCCCACCCCCATCCCTAACCCTAGCCACAGCTCCAACTACTGGCCCTAGGCCGACTCCTAGGTTTACCCCGACACCCACCTCCTGCCCTAGGCCTACCCAAGCGCTACGCCTACTGATCCCAGTAGCACTAGCTCGGGCCCTAGACCAACGCCCAGTGCTCACTCTATTCCGAGGCCTAGCACTTGCCCGTTGCCGACCAGTACATCTTGCCCTACCGTTAGCCAGAGAACTAACCCGTGTCCTACGGAATCACCCTGGACCCACCCTTAGCCACACCCGAATCCAGCCCTACATCTGTTCCGAGTCCTAGGACTAAACGGAGCCCTACCTTGACACATACCCCTAGCCCTCGGCCAACCCCTACCACTACCACTAATCCTAGGCCTAACATGAGCCCTAACTCTAACACTGCCCGTGGGCCTCTGCCAACCACTAGCCCTTCACCTAACCCTACCCCGAGCAGTACCCTCCCCCTAGACATACGCCTAGCACTACCTCTAGTCCTACCCCTACCCCTGGCCCTATAGGTACCCCTACCCATAGGCCCACCCCCATCCTTACCCCTAGCCACAGCTCCAACTCCTGGCCCTAGGCCTACTCCTAAGTTTACCCCGACACCCACCTCTTGCCCTATGCCTACCACAGCGCTACGCCTACCGCTCCCACTAGCCCTAGCTCGGGACCTAGACCAACGCCCAGTGCTCACTCTAGTCCGAAGCCTAGCATTTGCCCGTCCCCGACCAGTACACCTTGCCCTACCGTTAGCCAGAACACTAACCTGTGTCCCACGAAATCACACTGGACCCACCCTTAGCCACACCCAAAACCAGCCCTACAACTGTTCCGAGTCCTAGGACTAACCGGAGCCCTCCCGTGACACCTACCCCTAACCCTCGCCCAACCCCTACCACTACCACTAATCCTAGGCCTAACATGAACCCTAACCCTAACACTGCCCGTGTGCCTCTGCCAACCACTAGCCCTTCACCTAACCCTACCCCGAGCACTCCCCCTCGCCCTAGGCCTACGCCTAGCACTACCTCTAGTCCTACACCTACCCCTGGCCCTACAGCTACACCTAACCATAGGCCCACCCCCATCCCTACCCCTAGCCACAGCTCCAACTCCTGGCCCTAGGCCTACTCCTAGGTTTACCCCGAAACCCACCTCTTGCCCTATGCCTACCACAGCGCTACACCTACCGCTCCCACTAGCCCTAGCTCGGGCCCTAGATCAACGCCCAGTGCTCACTCTAGTCCGAGGCCTAGCACTTGACCGTCGCCGACCAGTACACTTTGCCCTACCGTTAGCCATAGCACTAACCCATATCCTACGGAATCACCCTGGACCCACCCTTAGCCACACCCGAATCCAGCCATACACCTGTTTCAAGTCCTAGGACTAACCGGAGCCCTCCCGTGACACCTGCACCTAGCCCTCGGCCAACCCCTACCACTACAACTAATTCTAGGCCTAACATGAGCCCTAACACTAACACTGCCCGTAGGCCTCTGCCAACCACTAGCCCTTCACCTAACCCTACCCCGAGCACTCCCCCTCGCCCTAGGCCTACGCCTAGCACTGCCTCTAGTCCTACCCCTACCCCTGGCCCTACAGCCACCCCTACCAATAGGCACACCCCCATCCCTACCCCTAGCCACAGCTCCAACTCCTGGCCCTAGGCCTACTCCTAAGTTTACCCCGACACCCACCTCTTGCCTATGCCTACCCCAGCGCTACGCCTACCGCTCCCAGTAGCCCAAGCTCGGGCCCTAGACCAACGCACAGTGCTCACTCTAGTCCGAGGCCTAGCACTTGCACGTTGCCGACCAGTACACCTTGCACTACCGTTAGCCAGAGCAGTAACCCGTGTCCTACGGAATCACCCTGGACCCACCCTTAGCCACACACGAATACAGCCCAACACCTGTTCGGAGTCCTAGGACTAAACGGAGCCCTCCCGTGACACCTACGCCTAGCCCTCAGCCAACCCCTACCACTACCACTAATCCTAGGCCTAACATGAGCCCTAACACTAACACTGCCCGTGGGCCTCTGCCAACCACTAGCCATTCACCTAATCCTCCCCCGATCACTACCCATCACCCTAGGCCTACGCCTAGCACTATCTCTAGTCCTACCCATACCCCTGGCCCTACTGCTACCCCTAACCATAGGCCCAACCCCATCCCTACACCTAGCCACAGCTCCAACTCCTGGCCCTAGGCCTACTCCTAGGTTTACCCCGACACCCACCACTTGCCCTATGCCTACCCCAGCGCTACGCCTACCGCTCCCACTAGCCCTAGCTCGGGCCCTAGACCAACGCCCAGTGCTCACTCTAGTCCGTGGCCTAGCACTTGCCCGTCGCCGACCAGTACACCTTGCCCTACCGTTAGCCAGAACACTAACCTGAGTCCCACGAAATCAACCGGTACCCACCCTTAGCCACACCCGAATCCAGCCCACACCTGTTCCGAGTCCTAGGACTTAACGGAGCCCTCCCTTGACACCTACACCTAGCCCTCGGCCAACCCCTACCACTACCACTAATCCTAGGCCTAACATGAGCCCTAACAATAACACTGCCCGTGGGCCTCTGC
>NW_027668998.1:0-40000 GCF_964194185.1 Rhinolophus hipposideros
AACCCTAACCCTCACCCTAACCCTAACCCCTACCCTACCCTAACCCTAACCCTAACCTAAACCCTAACCCTAACCCTAACCCTAACCCTAACCCTAACCCTAACCCTAACCCCAACCCTAACCCTAACCCTAACCCTAACCCTAACCCTAACCTAACCCTAACCCTAACCCTAACCCTAACCCTAACCCTAACCCTAACCCTAACCCTAACCCTAACCCTAACCCTAACCCTAACCCTAACCCTAACCCTAACCCTAACCCTAACCCTAACCCTAACCCTAACCCTAACCCTAACCCTAACCCTAACCCTAACCCTAACCCTAACCCTAACCCTAACCCTAACCCTAACCCTAACCCTAACCCTAACCCTAACCCTAACCCTAACCCTAACCCTAACCCTAACCCTAACCCTAACCCTAACCCTAACCCTAACCCTAACCCTAACCCTAACCCTAACCCTAACCCTAACCCTAACCCTAACCCTAACCCTAACCCTAACCCTAACCCTAACCCTAACCCTAACCCTAACCCTAACCCTAACCCTAACCTAACCCTAACCCTAACCCTAACCCTAACCCTAACCCTAACCCTAACCTAACCCTAACCCTAACCCTAACCCTAACCCTAACCCTAACCCTAACCCTAACCCTAACCCTAACCCTAACCCTAACCCTAACCCTAACCCTAACCCTAACCCTAACCCTAACCCTAACCCTACCCTAACCCTAACCCTAACCCTAACCCTAACCCTAACCCTAACCCTAACCCTAACCCTAACCCTAACCCTAACCCTAACCCTAACCCTAACCCTAACCCTAACCCTAACCCTAACCCTAACCCTAACCCTAACCCTAACCCTAACCCTAACCCTAACCCTAACCCTAACCCTAACCCTAACCCTAACCCTAACCCTAACCCTAACCCTAACCCTAACCCTAACCCTAACCCTAACCCTAACCCTAACCCTAACCCTAACCCTAACCCTAACCCTAACCCTAACCCTAACCCTAACCCTAACCCTAACCCTAACCCTAACCCTAACCCTAACCCTAACCCTAACCCTAACCCTAACCCTAACCCTAACCCTAACCCTAACCCTAACCCTAACCCTAACCCTAACCCTAACCCTAACCCTAACCCTAACCCTAACCCTAACCCTAACCCTAACCCTAACCCTAACCCTAACCCTAACCCTAACCTAACCCTAACCCTAACCCTAACCCTAACCCTAACCCTAACCCTAACCCTAACCAAACCCTAACCCTAACCCTAACCCTAACCCTAACCCTAACCCTAACCCTAACCCTAACCCTAACCCTAACCCTAACCCTAACCTAACCCTAACCCTAACCCTAACCCTAACCCTAACCCTAACCCTAACCCTAACCCTAACCCTAACCCTAACCCTAACCCTAACCCTAACCCTAACCCTAACCCTAACCCTAACCCTAACCCTAACCCTAACCCGAACCCTAACCCTAACCCTAACCCTAACCTAACCCTAACCCTAACCCTAACCCTAACCCTAACCCTAACCCTAACCCTAACCCTAACCCTAACCCTAACCCTAACCCTAACCCTAACCCTAACCCTAACCCTAACCCTAACCCTAACCCTAACCCTAACCCTAACCCTAACCCTAACCCTAACCCTAACCCTAACCCTAACCCTAACCCTAACCCTAACCCTAACCCTAACCCTAACCCTAACCCTAACCCTAACCCTAACCCTAACCCTAACCCTAACCCTAACCCTAACCCTAACCCTAACCCTAACCCTAACCCTAACCCTAACCCTAACCCTAACCCTAACCCTAACCCTAACCCTAACCCTAACCCTAACCCTAACCCTAACCCTAACCCTAACCCTAACCCTAACCCTAACCCTAACCCTAACCCTAACCCTAACCCTAACCCTAACCCTAACCCTAACCCTAACCCTAACCCTAACCCTAACCCTAACCCTAACCCTAACCCTAACCCTAACCCTAACCCTAACCTAACCCTAACCCTAACCCTAACCCTAACCCTAACCCTAACCCTAACCCTAACCCTAACCCTAACCCTAACCCTAACCCTAACCCTAACCCTAACCCTAACCCTAACCCTAACCCTAACCCTAACCCTAACCCTAACCCTAACCCTAACCCTAACCCTAACCCTAACCCTAACCCTAACCCTAACCCTAACCCTAACCCTAACCCTAACCCTAACCCTAACCCTAACCCTAACCCTAACCCTAACCCTAACCCTAACCCTAACCCTAACCCTAACCCTAACCCTAACCCTAACCCTAACCCTAACCCTAACCCTAACCCTAACCCTAACCCTAACCCTAACCCTAACCCTAACCCTAACCCTAACCCTAACCCTAACCCTAACCCTAACCCTAACCTAACCTCCTAACCCTAACCCTAACCCTAACCCTAACCCTAACCCTAACCCTAACCCTAACCCTAACCCTAACCCTAACCCTAACCCTAACCCTAACCCTAACCCTAACCCTAACCCTAACCCTAACCCTAACCCTAACCCTAACCCTAACCCTAACCCTAACCCTAACCCTAACCCTAACCCTAACCCTAACCCTAACACCAACCCTAACCGTAACCCTAACCCTAACCCTAACATTAACCCTAACACCAACCCTAACCCTAACCCTAACCCTAACTCTAACACCAACCCTAACCCTAACCCTAACCCTAAACCCTAATCCTAACCCTAACCCTAACCCTAACCCTAACCCTAACAAGGGCAAGGTTTACTGGTCATCGACGGGCAAGTTCTAGGCCTCGGACTAGAAGGAGGCATGGGCGTTGGTCTAGGGCCCAAGCTAGGGCTAGTGAGAGCGGTAGGCGTAGCGCTGGGGTAGGCATAGGGCAAGGGGTGGGTGTCGAGGTAAACCTCGAGTAGGCCTAGAGCCAGGAGTGGGAGCTGTGGCTAGTGGTAGGGTTGGGGGTGGGCCTATGGGTAGGGGGAGCTGTAGGGCCAGGGTAGTGGTAGGAACAGAGGTAGTGCTAGGCGTAGGCCTAGGGCGAGGGGTAGTGCTCGGGGTAGGGTTAGTTGAAGGTCTAGTTTTTGGCAGAGGCCCACGGGCAGTGTTAGGGTTGGGGCTCATGTTAAGCCTAGGACTAGTGGTAGTGGTAGGGGTTGGCCGAGGACTAGGGGTAGGTGTCACGAAATGGCTCCGGGTAGTCATAGGACTCCGAACGGATGTAGGGCTGGATTAGGGTGTGGCTAATGGTGGGTCCAGGGTGATTTCGTAGGACACGGGTTAGTGCTCTGGCAATTGGTAGGGCAAGGTGTACCGGTTGGCGACGGGCAAGTGCTAGGCTTTGGACTAGAGTGAGCACTGGGCGTTGGTCTAGGGCCCGAGGTAGGGCTAGTGGGAGCAGTAGGCGTAGCGCTGGGGTATGCAAAGGGCAAGGGGTGGGTGTCGGTGTAAACCTCGAAGTAGTCCTAGGACCAGGAGTGGGAGCTGTGGCTAGGGGTAGGGATGGGGGTGGGCCTATGGGTAGGGTGAATTGTAGGGACTGGGGTAGGGGTAGGACCAGAGGTAGTGCTAGGCGTAGGCCTAGGGCGAGGGTTAGTGCTCGGGGTAACCTAACCCTAACCCTAACCCTAACCCTAACACTAACCCTAACCCTAACCCTAACTCTAACACCAACCCTAACCCTAACCCTAACCCTAACCCTAAACCTAACACCAACCCTAACCCTAACCCTAACCCTAACACCAACCTAACCCTAACCCTAACCCTAACCCTAACCCTAACCCTAACACCAACCCTAACCCTAACCCTAACCCTAACCTTAACACCAACTCTAACCCTAATCCTAACCCTAACCCTAACCCTAACACCAACCCTAACCAAAACCCTAACCCTAACCCTAACACCAAACATAACCCTAACCCTAACCCTAACCCTAACTCTATGCCTAACACGAACCCTAACCCTAACCCTAACCCTAAACCTAACCCTAACCCTAACACCAACCCTATCCCTAATCCTAATCCTAACCCTAACCCTAACCCTAACACTAACCCTAACTCTAACCCTAACCCTAACACCAACCCTAACCCTAACCCTAACCCTAACCCTAACCTAACCCTATACCTAACACCAAACCTAACCCTAACCCTAACCCTAACCCTAACACCAACCCTAACCCTAACCCTAACCCTAACACCAACCCTAACCCTAATCCTAACCCTAACCCTAACCCTAACCCTAACACCAACCCTAACAGTAACCCTAACCCTAACCCTAACCCTAACCCTATGCCTAACACGAACCCTAACCCTAACCCTAACCCTAACACCAACCCTAACCCTAACCCTAACCCTAAACGTAACACCAACCCTAACCCTAACCCAAACCCTAACCCTAACACCAACCCTAACCCTAACCCTAACCCTAACCCTAACCCTAACACCAACCCTAACCCTAACCCTAACCCTAACTCTAACCCTAACCCTAAACCTAACACCAACCCTAACCCTAACCCTAACCCTAACCCTAACACCAACCCTAACCCTAATCCTAACCCTAACCCTAAAGCTAACATCAACCCTAACCCTTACCCTAACCCTATGCCTAACACGAACCCTAACCCTAACCCTAACCCTAACCCTAACACCAACCCTAACCCTAATCCTAATCCTAACCCTAACCCTAACCCTAACACTAACCCTAACCCTAACCCTAACCCTAACACCAACCCTAACCCTAACCCTAAACCTAACTCTAACCCTATACCTAACACCAACCCTAACCCTAACCCTAACCCTAACCCTAACACCAACCCTAACCCTAACCCTAACCCTAACACCAACCCTAACCCTAATCCTAACCCTAACCCTAACCCTAACCCTAACACCAACCCTAACCGTAACCCTAACCCTAACCCTAACACCAACCCTAACCCTAACCCTAACCCTAAACTTAACACCAACTCTAACCCTAATCCTAACCCTAACCCTAACCCTAACACCAACCCTAACCAAAACCCTAGCCCTAACCCTAACACCAACCCTAACCCTAACCCTAACCCTAACCTAACCCTATGCCTAACACGAAACCTAACCCTAAACCTAACCCTAAATCTAACCCTAACACTAACACCAACCCTAACCCTAATCCTAATCCTAACCCTAACCCTAACCCTAACACTAAACCTAACCCTAACCCTAACCCTAACACCAACCCTAACCCTAACCCTAACCCTAATGCTAAACCTATACATAACACCAACCCTAACCCTAACCCTAACCCTAACCCTAACACCAACCCTAACCCTAACCCTAACCTTAACACCAACTCTAACACTAATCCTAACCCTAACCCTAACCCTAACACCAACCCTAACCAAAACCCTAACCCTAACCCTAACACCAACCCTAACCCTAACCCTAACCCTAACCCTAACCCTAACCCTATGCCTAACACGAACCCTAACCCTAATCCTAATCCTAACCCTAACCCTAACCCTAACACTAACCCTAACCCTAACCCTAACCCTAACACCAACCCTAACCCTAACCCTAACACTAACCCTAAACCTATACCTAACACCAACCCTAACCCTAACCCTAACCCCAACCCTAACACCAACCGTAGCCCTAACCCTAACCCTAACACCAACCCTAACCCTAATCCTAACCCTAACACTAACCCTAACCCTAACACCAACTTTAACCGTAACCCTAACCCTAACCCTAACCCTAACACCAACCCTAACCCTAACCCTAACCCTAACCCTAACACCAACCCTAACCCTAACCCTAACCCTAAACCCTAATCCTAACCCTAACACTAACCCTAACCCTAACCCTAACAAGGGCAAGGTTTACTGGTCAGCGACGGGCAAGTTCTAGGCCTCGGACTAGAAGGAGGCATGGGCGTTGGTCTAGGGCCCGAGCTAGGGCTAGTGAGAGCGGTAGGCGTAGCGCTGGGGTAGGCATAGGGCAAGGGGTGGGTGTCGAGGTAAACCTCGAGTAGGCCTAGAGCCAGGAGTGGGAGCTGTGGCTAGTGGTAGGGTTGGGGTTGGGCCTATGGGTAGGGGAGCTGTAGGGCCAGGGTAGTGGTAGGAACAGAGGTAGTGCTAGGCGTAGGCCTAGGGCGAAGGGTAGTGCTCGGGGTAGGGTTAGTTGAAGGGCTGGTGTTTGGCAGAGGCCCACGGGCAGTGTTGGGGTTAGGGCTCATGTTAAGCCTAGGACTAGTGGTAGTGGTAGGGGTTGGCCGAGGACTAGGGGTAGGTGTCACGAAATGGCTCCGGGTAGTCCTAGGACTCCGAACAGATGTAGGGCTGGATTAGGGTGTTGCTAATGGTGGGTCCAGGGTGATTTCGTAGGACACGGGTTAGTGCTCTGGCTATTGGTAGGGCAAGGTGTACCGGTTGGCGACGGCAAGTGCTAGGCTTCGGACTAGAGTGAGCACTGGGCGTTGGTCTAGGGCCCGAGGAGGGGTAGTGGGAGCGGTAGGCGTAGCGCTGGGGTAGGCAAAGGGCAAGGGGTGGGTGTCGGGGTAAACCTCGAAGTAGGCCTAGGACCAGGAGTGGGAGCTGTGGCTAGGGGTAGGGATGGGGGTGGGCCTATGGGTAGGGGGAGCTGTAGGGACTGGGGTAGGGGTAGGACCAGAGGTAGTGCTAGGCGTAGGCCTAGGGCGAGGGGTAGTGCTCGGGGTAACCTAACCCTAACCCTAACCCTAACCCTAACCCTAACACTAACCCTAACCCTAACCCTAACTCTAACACCAACCCTAACCCTAACGCTAACCCTAATCCTAACCCTATACCTAACACCAACCCTAACCCTAACCCTAACCCTAACACCAACCCTAACCCTAACCCTAACCCTAACCCTAACCCTAGCCCTAACACCAACCCTAACCAAAACCCTAACCCTAAACCTAACACCAACCCTAACCCTAACCCTAACCCTAACCCTAACCCTATGCCTAACACGAACCCTAACCCTAACCCTAACCCTAAACCTAACCCTAACCCTAACACCAACCCTAACCCTAATCCTAATCCTAACCCTAACCCTAACCCTAACACTAACCCTAACCCTAACCCTAACCCTAACAACAACCCTAACCCTAACCCTAACCCTAACCCTAACCCTATACCTAACACCAACCCTAACCCTAACCCTAACCCTAACCCTAACACCAACCCTAACCCTAACCCTAACCCTAACACCAACCCTAACCCTAATTTTAACCCTAATCCTAACCCTAACCCTAACACCAACCCTAACCGTAACTCTAACCCTAACCCTAACCCTAACCCTATGCCTAACACGAACCCTAACCCTAACCCTAACCCTAACCCTAACACCAACCCTAACCCTAACCCTAACCCTAACCCTAAACTTAACACCAACCCTAACCCTAACCCAAACCCTATACCTAACACCAACCCTAACCCTAACCCTAACCTTAACCCTAACACCAACCCTAACCCTAACCCTAACCCTAACTCTAACCCTAACCCTAACCCTAACACCAACCCTAACCCTAATTCTAACCCTAACCCTAACACCAACCCTAAAACTAACCCTAACCCTAACCCTAACCCTAACCCTAACCCTAACCCTAACACCAACCCTAACCCTAACCCTAACCCTAACCCTAACCCTAACCCTAACCCTAACCCTAACACCAACCCTAACCCTAACCCTAACCCTAACCCTAACACGAACCCTAACCCTAATCCTAACCCTAACCCTAAAGCTAACATCAACCCTAACCCTAACCCTAACCCTAACCCTAACCCTAACACCAACCCTAACCCTAACCCTAACCCTAACCCTAACCCTATGCCTAACACGAACCCTAACCATAAACCTAACCCTAACCCTAACACCAACCCTAACCCTAACCCTAACCCTAACACCAACCCTAACCCTAATCCTAACCCTAACCCTAACCCTAACCCTAACACCAACCCTAACAGTAACCCTAACCCTAACCCTAACCCTAACCCTATGCCTAACACGAACCCTAACCCTAACCCTAACCCTAACCCTAACACCAACCCTAACCCTAACCCTAACCCTAAACGTAACACCAACCCTAACCCTAACCCAAACCCTAACCCTAACACCAACCCTAACCCTAACCCTAACCCTAACACCAACCCTAACCCTAACCCTAACCCTAACTCTAACCCTAACCCTAACCCTAACACCATACCTAACCCTAACCCTAACCCTAACCCTAACCCTAACACCAACCCTAACCCTAATCCTAACCCTAACCCTAAAGCTAACATCAACCCTAACCCTTACCCTAACCCTATGCCTAACACGAACCCTAACCCTAACCCTAACACTAACCCTAACACCAACCCTAACCCTAATCCTAATCCTAACCCTAACCCTAACCCTAACACTAACCCTAACCCTAACCTTAACCCTAACACCAACCCTAACCCTAACCCTAAACCTAACTCTAACCCTATACCTAACACCAACCCTAACCCTAACCCTAACCCTAACCCTAACACCAACCCTAACCCTAACCCTAACCCTAACACCAACCCTAACCCTAATCCTAACCCTAACCCTAACCCTAACACCAATCCTAACCGTAACCCTAACCCTAACCCTAACACCAACCCTAACCCTAACCCTAACCCTAACCTTAACACCAACTCTAAGCCTAATCCTAACCCTAACCCTAACCCTAACACCAACCCTAACCAAAACCCTAACCATAACCCTAACACCAACCCTAATCCTAACCCTAACCCTAACCTAACCCTATGCCTAACACGAAACCTAACCCTAACCCTAACCCTAAATCTAACCCTAACACTAACACCAACCCTAACCCTAATCCTAATCCTAACCCTAACCCTAACCCTAACACTAACCCTAACCTAACCCTAACCCTAACACCAACCCTAACCCTAACCCTAACCCTAATGCTAAACCTATACCTAACACCAACCCTAACCCTAACCCTAACCCTAACCCTAACACCAACCCTAACCCTAACCCTAACCCTAACACCAACCCTAACCCTAATCCTAACCCTAACCCTAACCCTAACCCTAACACCAACCCTAACCGTAACCCTAACCCTAACCCTAACACCAACCCTAACCCTAACCCTAACCCTATGCCTAACACGAACCCTAACCCTAATCCTAATCCTAACCCTAACCCTAACCCTAACACTAACCCTAACCCTAACCCTAACCCTAACACCAACCCTAACCCTAACCCTAACCCTAACCCTAAACCTA
Organism: Rhinolophus hipposideros; assembly: GCF_964194185.1. NCBI lineage: Eukaryota > Metazoa > Chordata > Mammalia > Chiroptera > Rhinolophidae > Rhinolophus > Rhinolophus hipposideros. Next base: position 9,257 of record NW_027668998.1, read on the forward strand.
TACCTAACACCAACCCTAACCCTAACCCTAACCCCAACCCTAACACCAACCGTAGCCCTAACCCTAACCCTAACACCAACCCTAACCCTAATCCTAACCCTAACCCTAAACCTAACCCTAACACCAACTTTAACCGTAACCCTAACCCTAACTCTAACCCTAACCCTAACACCAACCCTAACCCTAACCCTAACCCTAACCCTAACACCAACCCTAACCCTAACCCTAACCCTAACCCTAAACCCTAATCCTAACCCTAACACTAACCCTAACCCTAACCCTAACAAGGGCAAGGTTTACTGGTCAGCGACGGGCAAGTTCTAGGCCTCGAACTAGAAGGAGGCATGGGCGTTGGTCTAGGGCCCGAGCTAGGGCTAGTGAGAGCGGTAGGCGTAGCGCTGGGGTAGGCATAGGGCAAGGGGTGGGTGTCGAGGTAAACCTCGAGTAGGCCTAGAGCCAGGAGTGGGAGCTGTGGCTAGTGGTAGGGTTGGGGTTGGGCCTATGGGTAGGGGGAGCTGTAGGGCCAGGGTAGTGGTAGGAACAGAGGTAGTGCTAGGCGTAGGCCTAGGGCGAGGGGTAGTGCTCGGGATAGGGTTAGTTGAAGGGCTAGTGTTTGGCAGAGGCCCACGGGCAGTGTTAGGGTTAGGGCTCATGTTAAGCCTAGGACTAGTGGTAGTGGTAGGGGTTGGCCGAGGACTAGGGGTAGGTGTCACGAAATGGCTCCGGGTAGTCCTAGGACTCCGAACGGATGTAGGGCTGGATTAGGGTGTGGCTAATGGTGGGTCCAGGGTGATTTCGTAGGACACGGGTTAGTGCTCTGGCTATTGGTAGGGCAAGGTGTACCGGTTGGCGATGGCAAGTGCTAGGCTTCGGACTAGAGTGAGCACTGGGCGTTGGTCTAGGGCCCGAGGTAGGGCTAGTGGGAACGGTAGGCGTAGCGCTGGGGTAGGCAAAGGGCAAGGGGTGGGTGTCGGGGTAAACCTCGAAGTAGGTTTAGGACCAGGAGTGGGAGCTGTGGCTAGGGGTAGGGATGGGGGTGGGCCTATGGGTAGGGGGAGCTGTAGGGACTGGGGTAGGGGTAGGACCAGAGGTAGTGCTAGGCGTAGGCCTAGGGCGAGGGGTAGTGCTCGGGGTAACCTAACCCTAACCCTAACCTTAACCCTAACACTAACCCTAACCCTAACCCTAACTCTAACACCAACCCTAACCCTAACCCTAACCCTAACCCTAACCCTATACCTAACACCAACCCTAACCCTAACCCTAACCCTAACACCAACCCTAACCCTAACCCTAACCCTAACCCTAACCCTAACCCTAACCCTAACACCAACCCTAACCCTAACCCTAACCCTAACCTTAACGCCAACTCTAACCCTAATCCTAACCCTAACCCTAGCCCTAACACCAACCCAAACCAAAACCCTAACCCTAAACCTAACACCAACCCTAACCCTAACCCTAACCCTAACCCTAACCCTATGCCTAACACGAACCCTAACCCTAACCCTAACCCTAAACCTAACCCTAACCCTAACACCAACCCTAACCCTAATCCTAATCCTAACCCTAACCCTAACCCTAACACTAACCCTAACCCTAACCCTAACCCTAACAACAACCCTAACCCTAACCCTATACCTAACACCAACCCTAACCCTAACCCTAACCCTAACCCTAACACCAACACTAACCCTAACCCTAACCCTAACCCTAACCCTAACCGTATGCCTAACACGAACCCTAACCCTAACCCTAACCCTAACCCTAACACCAACCCTAACCCTAACCCTAACCCTAACCCTAACCCTAAACGTAACACCAACCCTAACCCTAACCCAAACCCTAACCCTAACACCAACCCTAACCCTAACCCTAACCTTAACCCTAACACCAACCCTAACCCTAACCCTAACCCTAACTCTAACCCTAACCCTAACCCTAACACCAACCCTAACCCTAATTCTAACCCTAACCCTAACACCAACCCTAAAACTAACCCTAACCCTAACCCTAACCCTAACCCTAACCCTAACCCTATACCTAACACCAACCCTAACCCTAACCCTAACCCTAACCCTAACACCAACCCTAACCCTAACCCTAACCCTAACACCAACCCTAACCCTAATCCTAACCCTAACCCTAACCCTAACCCTAACACCAACCCTAACCGTAACCCTAATCTTAACCCTAACATTAACCCTAACACCAACCCTAACCCTAACCCTAACCCTAACCCTAACACCAACCCTAACCCTAACCCTAACCCTAAACCCTAATCCTAACCCTAACCCTAACCCTAACCCTAACCCTAACCCTAACCTTAACAAGGGCAAGGTTTACTGCTCAGCGTCGGGCATGTTCTAGGCCTCGGACTAGAAGGAGGCATGGGCGTTGGTCTAGGGCCCAAGCTAGGGCTAGTGAGAGCGGTAGGCGTAGCGCTGGGGTAGGCATAGGGCAAGGGGTGGGTGTCGAGGTAAACCTCGAGTAGGCCTAGAGCTGGAGTGGGAGCTGTGGCTAGTGGTAGGGTTGGGGGTGGGCCTATGGGTAGGGGGAGCTGTAGGGCCAGGGTAGTGGTAGGAACAGAGGTAGTGCTAGGCGTAGGCCTAGGGCGAGGGGTAGTGCTCGGGGTAGGGTTAGTTGAAGGGCTAGTGTTTGGCAGAGGCCCACGGGCAGTGTTAGGGTTAGGGCTCATGTTAAGCCTAGGACTAGTGGTAGTGGTAGGGGTTGGCCGAGGACTAGGGGTAGGTGTCACGAAATGGCTCCGGGTAGTCATAGGACTCCGAACGGATGTAGGGCTCGATTAGGGTGTGGCTAATGGTGGGTCCAGGGTGATTTCGTAGGACACGGGTTAGTGCTCTGGCTATTGGTAGGGCAAGGTGTACCGGTTGGCGACGGGCAAGTGCTAGGCTTCGGACTAGAGTGAGCACTGGGCGTTGGTCTAGGGCCCGAGGTAGGGCTAGTGGGAGCGGTAGGCGTAGCGCTGGGGTAGGCAAAGGGCAAGGGCTGGGTGTCGGGGTAAACCTCGAAGTAGGCCTAGGACCAGGAGTGGGAGCTCTGGCTAGGGGTAAGGTTGGGGGTGGGCCTATGGGTAGGGGGAGCTGTAGGGACTGGGGTAGGGGTAGGACCAGAGGTAGTGCTAGGCGTAGGCCTAGGGCGAGGGGTAGTGCTCGGGGTAACCTAACCCTAACCCTAACCCTAACCCTAACACTAACCCTAACCCTAACCCTAACTCTAACACCAACCCTAACCCTAACACTAACCCTAACCCTAACCCTATACCTAACACCAACCCTAACCCTAACCCTAACCCTAACACCAACCCTAACCCTAACCCTAACCCTAACCCTAACCCTAACACCAACCCTAACCCTAACCCTAACCCTAACCTTGACACCAACTCTAACCCTAATCCTAACCCTAGCCCTAGCCCTAACACCAACCCTAACCAAAACCCTAACCCTAAACCTAACACCAACCCAAACCCTAACACTAACCCTAACCCTATGCCTAACACGAACCCTAAACCTAACCCTAACCCTAACCCTAACCCTAACCCTAACCCTAACTCCAACCCTAACCCTAACCCTAACCCTAACCCTAACCCTAACACTAACCCTAACCCTAACCCTAACCCTAACCCTAACAACAACCCTAACCCTAACCCTAACCCTAACCCAATACCTAACACCAACCCTAACCCTAACCCTAACCCTAACCCTAACACCAACCCTAACCCTAACCCTAACCCTAACACCAACCCTAACCCTAATTTTAACCCTAATCCTAACCCTAACCCTAACACCAACCCTAACCGTAACCCTAACCCTAAACCTAAACCTAACCCTATGCCTAACACGAACCCTAACCCTAACCCTAACCCTAACCCTAACACCAACCCTAACCCTAACCCTAACCCTAAACCTAAACGTAACACCAACCCTAACCCTAACCCAAACCCTAATCCTAACACCAACCCTAACCCTAACCCTAACCTTAACCCTAACACCAACCCTAACCCTAACCCTAACCCTAACTCTAACCCTAACCCTAACCCTAACACCAACCCTAACCCTAATTCTAACCCTAACCCTAACACCAACCCTAAAACTAACCCTAACCCTAACCCTAACCCTAACCCTAAACCTAACCCTAACCCTAACACCAACCCTAACCCTAACCCTAACCCTAACCCTAACCCTAACCCTAACCCTAACCCTAACACCAACCCTAACCCTAACCCTAACCCTAACCCTAACACGAACCCTAACCCTAATCCTAACCCTAACCCTAAAGCTAACATCAACACTAACCCTAACCCTAACCCTAACCCTAACACCAACCCTAACCCTAACCCTAACCCTAACCCTATGCCTAACACGAACCCTAACCATAAACCTAACCCTAACCCTAACACCAACCTTAACCCTAATCCTAATCCTAACCCTAACCCTAACCCTAACACTAACCCTAACCCTAACCCTAACCCTAACACCAACCCTAACCCTAACCCTAACCCTAACCCTAACCCTATACCTAACACCAACCCTAACCCTAACCCTAACCCTAACCCTAACACCAACCCTAACCCTAACCCTAACCCTAACACCAACCCTAACCCTAATCCTAACCCTAACCCTAACCCTAACCCTAACACCAACCCTAACCGTAACCCTAATCCTAACCCTAATATTAACCCTAACACCAACCCTAACCCTAACCCTAACCCTAACCCTAACAACAACCCTAACCCTAACCCTATTCCTAAACCCTAATCCTAACCCTAACCCTAACCCTAACCCTAACCTTAACAAGGGCAAGGTTTACTGGTCAGCGACGGGCAAGTTCTAGGCCTCGGACTAGAAGGAGGCATGGGCGTTGGTCTAGGGCCCAAGCTAGGGCTAGTGAGAGCCGTAGGCGTAGCGCTGGGGTAGGCATAGGGCAAGGGGTGGGTGTCGAGGTAAACCTCGAGTAGGCCTAGAGCCAGGAGTGAGAGCTGTGGCTAGTGGTAGGTTTGGAGGTGGGCCTATGGGTAGGGGGAGCTGTAGGGCCAGGGTAGTGGTAGGAACAGAGGTAGTGCTAGGCGTAGGCCTAGGGCGAGGGGTAGTGCTCGGGGTAGGGTTAGTTGAAGGGCTAGTGTTTGGCAGAGGCCCACGGGCAGTGTTAGGGTTAGGGCTCATGTTAAGCCTAGGACTAGTAGTAGTGGTAGGGGTTGGCCGAGGACTAGGGGTAGGTGTTACGAAATGGCTCCGGGTAGTCATAGGACTCCGAACGGATGTAGGGCTGGATTAGGGTGTGGCTAATGGTGGGTCCAGGGTGATTTCGTAGGACACGGGTTAGTGCTCTGGCTATTGGTAGGGCAAGGTGTACCGGTTGGCTACGGGCAAGTGCTAGGCTTCGGACTAGAGTGAGCACTGGGCGTTGGTCTAGGGCCCGAGGTAGGACTAGTGGGAGCAGTAGGCGTAGCGCTGTGGTAGGCAAAAAGCAAGGGGTGGGTGTCGGGGTAAACCTCGAAGTAGGCCTAGGACCAGGAGTGGGAGCTGTGGCTAGGGGTAGGGATGGGGTTGGGCCTATGGGTAGGGGGAGCTGTAGGGACTGGGGTAGGGGTAGGACCAGAGGAAGTGCTAGGCGTAGGCCTAGGGCGAGGGGTAGTGCTCGGGGTAACCTAACCCTAACCCTAACCCTAACCCTAACACTAACCCTAACCCTAACCCTAACTCTAACACCAACCCTAACCCTAACCCTAACCCTAACCCTAACCCTATACCTAACACCAACCCTAACCCTAACCCTAACCCTAACACCAACCCTAACCCTAACCCTAACCCTAACCCTAACCCTAACTTTAACCCTAACACCAACCCTAACCCTAACCCTAACCCTAATCTTAACACCCACTCTAACCCTAATCCTAACCCTAACCCTAACCTTAACACCAACCCTAACCAAAATCCTAACCCTAACCCTAACACCAACCCTAACCCTAACCCTAACCCTAACCCTAACCCTAACCCTATGCCTAACACGAACCCTAACCCTAAACCTAACCCTAAACCTAACCCTAACCCTAACACCAACCCTAACCCTAATCCTAATCCTAACCCTAACCCTAACCCTAACACTAACCCTAACCCTAACCCTAACCCTAACACCAACCCTAACCCTAACCCTAACCCTAACCCTAACCCTATACCTAACAGCAACCCTAACCCTAACCCTAACCATAACCCTAACACCAACCTTAACCCTAACCCTAACCCTAACACCAAACCTAACCCTAATCCTAACCCTAACCCTAACCCTAACCCTAACACCAACCCTAACCGTAACCCTAACACTAACCCTAACATTAACCCTAACACCAACCCTAACCCTAACCCTAACCCTAACCCTAACACCAACCCTAACCGTAACCCTAACACTAACCCTAACATTAACCCTAACACCAACCCTAACCCTAACCCTAACCCTAACCCTAACACCAACCCTAACCCTAACCCTAATCCTAAACCCTAAATCTAACCCTAACCCTAACCCTAACCCTAACCCTAACAAGGGCAAGGTTTACTGGTCAGCGACAAGCAAGTTCTAGGCCTCGGACTAGAAGGAGGCATGGGCGTTGGTCTAGGGCCCAAGCTAGGGCTAGTGAGAGCGGTAGGCGTAGCGCTGGGGTAGGCATAGGGCAAGGGGTGGGTGTCGAGGTAAACCTCGAGTAGGCCTAAGCCAGGAGTGGGAGCTGTGGCTAGTGGTAGGGTTGGGGGTGGGCCTATGGGTAGGGGGAGCTGTAGGGCCAGGGTAGTGGTAGGAACAGAGGTAGTGCTAGGCGTAGGCCTAGGGCGAGGGGTAGTGCTCGGGGTAGGGTTAGTTGAAGGGCTAGTGTTTGGCAGAGGCCCACGGGCAGTGTTAGGGTTAGGACTCATGTTAAGCCTAGGACTAGTGGTAGTGGTAGGGGTTGGCCGAGGACTAGGGGTAGGTGTCACGAAATGGCTCCGGGTAGTCATAGGACTCCGAACGAATGTAGGGCTGGATTAGGGTATGGCTAATGGTGGGTCCAGGGTGATTTCGTAGGACACGGGTTAGTGCTCTGGCTATTGGTAGGGCAAGTTGTACCGGTTGGCGACGGGCAAGTGCTAGGCTTCGGACTAGAGTGAGCACTGGGCGTTGGTCTAGGGCCCGAGGTAGGGCTAGTGGGAGCAGTAGGCGTAGCGCTGGGGTAGGCAAAGGGCAAGGGGTGGGTGTCGGCGTAAACCTCGAAGTAGGCCTAGGACCAGGAGTGGGAGCTGTGGCTAGGGGTAGGTATGGGGGTGGGCCTATGGGTAGGGGGAGCTGTAGGGACTGGGGTAGGGGTAAAACCAGAGGAAGTGCTAGGCGTAGGCCTAGGGCGAGGGGTAGTGCTCGGGGTAACCTAACCCTAACCCTAACCCTAACCCTAACACTAACCCTAACCCTAACCCTAACTCTAACACCAACCCTAACCCTAACCCTAACCCTATCCCTAACACCAACCCTAACCCTAACTCTAACCCTAACACCAACCCTAACCCTAACCCTAACCCTAACCCTAACCCTAACCCTAACCCTAAAACCAACCCTAACCCTAACCCTAACTATAACCTTAACACCAACTCTAACCCTAATCCTAACCCTAACCCAAACCCTAACACCAACCCTAACCAAAACACTAAACCTAACCCTTACACCAACCCTAACCCTAACCCTAACCCTAACCCTAACCCTAACCCTATACCTAACACCAACCCTAACCCTAACCCTAACCCTAACCCTAACACCAACCCTAACCCTAACCCTAACCCTAACACCAACCCTAACCCTAATCCTAACCCTAACCCTAACCCTAACCCTAACACCAACCCTAACCCTAACCCTAACCCTAACCTTGACACCAACTCTAACCCTAATCCTAACCCTAGCCCTAGCCCTAACACCAACCCTAACCAAAACCCTAACCCTAAACCTAACACCAACCCAAACCCTAACACCAACCCTAACCCTAATCCTAACCCTAACCCTAACCCTAACCCAAACACCAACCCTAACAGTAACCCTAACCCTAACCCTAACCCTAACCCTATTCCTAACACGAACCCTAACCCTAATCCTAACCCTAACCCTAAAGCTAACATCAACACTAACCCTAACCCTAACCCTAACCCTAACACCAACCCAAACCCTAACACTAACCCTAACCCTATGCCTAACACGAACCCTAAACCTAACCCTAACCCTAACCCTAACCCTAACCCTAACCCTAACTCCAACCCTAACCCTAACCCTAACCCTAACCCTAACCCTAACACTAACCCTAACCCTAACCCTAACCCTAACCCTAACAACAACCCTAACCCTAACCCTAACCCTAACCCAATACCTAACACCAACCCTAACCCTAACCCTAACCCTAACCCTAACACCAACCCTAACCCTAACCCTAACCCTAACACCAACCCTAACCCTAATTTTAACCCTAATCCTAACCCTAACCCTAACACCAACCCTAACCGTAACCCTAACCCTAAACCTAAACCTAACCCTATGCCTAACACGAACCCTAACCCTAACCCTAACCCTAACCCTAACACCAACCCTAACCCTAACCCTAACCCTAAACCTAAACGTAACACCAACCCTAACCCTAACCCAAACCCTAATCCTAACACCAACCCTAACCCTAACCCTAACCTTAACCCTAACACCAACCCTAACCCTAACCCTAACCCTAACTCTAACCCTAACCCTAACCCTAACACCAACCCTAACCCTAATTCTAACCCTAACCCTAACACCAACCCTAAAACTAACCCTAACCCTAACCCTAACCCTAACCCTAAACCTAACCCTAACCCTAACACCAACCCTAACCCTAACCCTAACCCTAACCCTAACCCTAACCCTAACCCTAACCCTAACACCAACCCTAACCCTAACCCTAACCCTAACCCTAACACGAACCCTAACCCTAATCCTAACCCTAACCCTAAAGCTAACATCAACACTAACCCTAACCCTAACCCTAACCCTAACACCAACCCTAACCCTAACCCTAACCCTAACCCTATGCCTAACACGAACCCTAACCATAAACCTAACCCTAACCCTAACACCAACCTTAACCCTAATCCTAATCCTAACCCTAACCCTAACCCTAACACTAACCCTAACCCTAACCCTAACCCTAACACCAACCCTAACCCTAACCCTAACCCTAACCCTAACCCTATACCTAACACCAACCCTAACCCTAACCCTAACCCTAACCCTAACACCAACCCTAACCCTAACCCTAACCCTAACACCAACCCTAACCCTAATCCTAACCCTAACCCTAACCCTAACCCTAACACCAACCCTAACCGTAACCCTAATCCTAACCCTAATATTAACCCTAACACCAACCCTAACCCTAACCCTAACCCTAACCCTAACAACAACCCTAACCCTAACCCTATTCCTAAACCCTAATCCTAACCCTAACCCTAACCCTAACCCTAACCTTAACAAGGGCAAGGTTTACTGGTCAGCGACGGGCAAGTTCTAGGCCTCGGACTAGAAGGAGGCATGGGCGTTGGTCTAGGGCCCAAGCTAGGGCTAGTGAGAGCCGTAGGCGTAGCGCTGGGGTAGGCATAGGGCAAGGGGTGGGTGTCGAGGTAAACCTCGAGTAGGCCTAGAGCCAGGAGTGAGAGCTGTGGCTAGTGGTAGGTTTGGAGGTGGGCCTATGGGTAGGGGGAGCTGTAGGGCCAGGGTAGTGGTAGGAACAGAGGTAGTGCTAGGCGTAGGCCTAGGGCGAGGGGTAGTGCTCGGGGTAGGGTTAGTTGAAGGGCTAGTGTTTGGCAGAGGCCCACGGGCAGTGTTAGGGTTAGGGCTCATGTTAAGCCTAGGACTAGTAGTAGTGGTAGGGGTTGGCCGAGGACTAGGGGTAGGTGTTACGAAATGGCTCCGGGTAGTCATAGGACTCCGAACGGATGTAGGGCTGGATTAGGGTGTGGCTAATGGTGGGTCCAGGGTGATTTCGTAGGACACGGGTTAGTGCTCTGGCTATTGGTAGGGCAAGGTGTACCGGTTGGCTACGGGCAAGTGCTAGGCTTCGGACTAGAGTGAGCACTGGGCGTTGGTCTAGGGCCCGAGGTAGGACTAGTGGGAGCAGTAGGCGTAGCGCTGTGGTAGGCAAAAAGCAAGGGGTGGGTGTCGGGGTAAACCTCGAAGTAGGCCTAGGACCAGGAGTGGGAGCTGTGGCTAGGGGTAGGGATGGGGTTGGGCCTATGGGTAGGGGGAGCTGTAGGGACTGGGGTAGGGGTAGGACCAGAGGAAGTGCTAGGCGTAGGCCTAGGGCGAGGGGTAGTGCTCGGGGTAACCTAACCCTAACCCTAACCCTAACCCTAACACTAACCCTAACCCTAACCCTAACTCTAACACCAACCCTAACCCTAACCCTAACCCTAACCCTAACCCTATACCTAACACCAACCCTAACCCTAACCCTAACCCTAACACCAACCCTAACCCTAACCCTAACCCTAACCCTAACCCTAACTTTAACCCTAACACCAACCCTAACCCTAACCCTAACCCTAATCTTAACACCCACTCTAACCCTAATCCTAACCCTAACCCTAACCTTAACACCAACCCTAACCAAAATCCTAACCCTAACCCTAACACCAACCCTAACCCTAACCCTAACCCTAACCCTAACCCTAACCCTATGCCTAACACGAACCCTAACCCTAAACCTAACCCTAAACCTAACCCTAACCCTAACACCAACCCTAACCCTAATCCTAATCCTAACCCTAACCCTAACCCTAACACTAACCCTAACCCTAACCCTAACCCTAACACCAACCCTAACCCTAACCCTAACCCTAACCCTAACCCTATACCTAACAGCAACCCTAACCCTAACCCTAACCATAACCCTAACACCAACCTTAACCCTAACCCTAACCCTAACACCAAACCTAACCCTAATCCTAACCCTAACCCTAACCCTAACCCTAACACCAACCCTAACCGTAACCCTAACACTAACCCTAACATTAACCCTAACACCAACCCTAACCCTAACCCTAACCCTAACCCTAACACCAACCCTAACCGTAACCCTAACACTAACCCTAACATTAACCCTAACACCAACCCTAACCCTAACCCTAACCCTAACCCTAACACCAACCCTAACCCTAACCCTAATCCTAAACCCTAAATCTAACCCTAACCCTAACCCTAACCCTAACCCTAACAAGGGCAAGGTTTACTGGTCAGCGACAAGCAAGTTCTAGGCCTCGGACTAGAAGGAGGCATGGGCGTTGGTCTAGGGCCCAAGCTAGGGCTAGTGAGAGCGGTAGGCGTAGCGCTGGGGTAGGCATAGGGCAAGGGGTGGGTGTCGAGGTAAACCTCGAGTAGGCCTAAGCCAGGAGTGGGAGCTGTGGCTAGTGGTAGGGTTGGGGGTGGGCCTATGGGTAGGGGGAGCTGTAGGGCCAGGGTAGTGGTAGGAACAGAGGTAGTGCTAGGCGTAGGCCTAGGGCGAGGGGTAGTGCTCGGGGTAGGGTTAGTTGAAGGGCTAGTGTTTGGCAGAGGCCCACGGGCAGTGTTAGGGTTAGGACTCATGTTAAGCCTAGGACTAGTGGTAGTGGTAGGGGTTGGCCGAGGACTAGGGGTAGGTGTCACGAAATGGCTCCGGGTAGTCATAGGACTCCGAACGAATGTAGGGCTGGATTAGGGTATGGCTAATGGTGGGTCCAGGGTGATTTCGTAGGACACGGGTTAGTGCTCTGGCTATTGGTAGGGCAAGTTGTACCGGTTGGCGACGGGCAAGTGCTAGGCTTCGGACTAGAGTGAGCACTGGGCGTTGGTCTAGGGCCCGAGGTAGGGCTAGTGGGAGCAGTAGGCGTAGCGCTGGGGTAGGCAAAGGGCAAGGGGTGGGTGTCGGCGTAAACCTCGAAGTAGGCCTAGGACCAGGAGTGGGAGCTGTGGCTAGGGGTAGGTATGGGGGTGGGCCTATGGGTAGGGGGAGCTGTAGGGACTGGGGTAGGGGTAAAACCAGAGGAAGTGCTAGGCGTAGGCCTAGGGCGAGGGGTAGTGCTCGGGGTAACCTAACCCTAACCCTAACCCTAACCCTAACACTAACCCTAACCCTAACCCTAACTCTAACACCAACCCTAACCCTAACCCTAACCCTATCCCTAACACCAACCCTAACCCTAACTCTAACCCTAACACCAACCCTAACCCTAACCCTAACCCTAACCCTAACCCTAACCCTAACCCTAAAACCAACCCTAACCCTAACCCTAACTATAACCTTAACACCAACTCTAACCCTAATCCTAACCCTAACCCAAACCCTAACACCAACCCTAACCAAAACACTAAACCTAACCCTTACACCAACCCTAACCCTAACCCTAACCCTAACCCTAACCCTAACCCTATACCTAACACCAACCCTAACCCTAACCCTAACCCTAACCCTAACACCAACCCTAACCCTAACCCTAACCCTAACACCAACCCTAACCCTAATCCTAACCCTAACCCTAACCCTAACCCTAACACCAACCCTAACCGTAACCCTAACCCTAACCCTAACATTAACCCTAACACCAAACCTAACCCTATCCCTAACCCTAACCCTAACACCAACCCTAACCCTAACCCTAACCCTAAACCCTAATCCTAACTTTAACCCTAACCCTAACCCTAACCCTAACAAGGGCAAGGTTTACTGATCAGCGACGGGCAAGTTCTAGGCCTCGGACTAGAAGGAGGCATGGGCGTTGGTCTAGGGCCCAAGCTAGGGCTAGTGAGAGCGGTAGGCGTAGCGCTGCGGTAGGCATAGGGCCAGGGGTGGGTGTCGAGGTAAACCTCGAGTAGGCCTAGAGCCAGGAGTGGGAGCTGTGGCTAGTGGTAGGGTTGGGGGTGGGCCTATGGGTAGGGGGAGCTGTAGGGCCAGAATAGTGGTAGGAACAGAGGTAGTGCTAGGCGTAGGCCTAGGGCGAGGGGTAGTGCTCGGGGTAGGGTTAGTTGAAGGGCTAGTGTTTGGCAGAGGCCCACGGGCAGTGTTAGGGTTAGGGCTCATGTTAAGCCTAGGACTAGTGGTAGTGGTAGGGGTTGGCCGAGGACTAGGGGTAGGTGTCACGAATGGCTCCGGGTAGTCATAGGACTCCGAACGGATGTAGGGCTGGATTAGGGTGTGGCTAATGGTGGGTCCAGGGTGATTTCGTAGGACACGGGTTAGTGCTCTGGCTATTGGTAGGGCAAGGTGTACCGGTTGGCGACGGGCAAGTGCTAGGCTTCGGACTAGAGTGAGCACTGGGCGTTGGTCTAGGGCCCGAGGTAGGGCTAGTGGGAGCAGTAGGCGTAGCGCTGGGGTAGGCAAAGGGCAAGGGGTGGGTATCGGGGTAAACCTCGAAGTAGGCCTAGGACCAGGAGTGGGAGCTGTGGCTAGGGGTAGGGATGGGGGTGGGCCTATGGGTAGGGGGAGCTGTAGGGACTGGGGTAGGGGTAGGACCAGAGGTAGTGCTAGGCGTAGGCCTAGGGCGAGGGTTCGTGCTCGGGGTAACCTAACCCTAACCCTAACCCTAACCCTAACACTAACCCTAACCCTAACCCTAACTCTAACACCAACCCTAACCCTAACCCTAACCCTAACCCTAACCCTAAACCTAACACCAACCCTAACCCTAACCCTAACCCTAACACCAACCCTAACCCTAACCCTAACCCTAACCTTAACACCAACTCTAACCCTAATCCTAACCCTAACCCTAACCCTAACACCAACCCTAACCAAAACCCTAACCCTAACCCTAACACCAAACATAACCCTAACCCTAACCCTAAACCTAACCCTATGCCTAACACGAACCCTAACCCAAACCCTAACCCTAAACCTAACCCTAACCCTAACACCAACCCTATCCCTAATCCTAATCCTAACCCTAACCCTAACCCTAACACTAACCCTAACCCTAACCCTAACCCTAACACCAACCCTAACCCTAACCCTAACCCTAACCCTAACCCTAACCCTAACCCTGTACCTAACACCAACCCTAACCCTAACCCTAACCCTAACCCTAACACCAACCCTAACCCTAACCCTAACCCTAACACCAACCCTAACCCTAATCCTAACCCTAACCCTAACCCTAACCCAAACACCAACCCTAACAGTAACCCTAACCCTAACCCTAACCCTAACCCTATTCCTAACACGAACCCTAACCCTAACCCTAACCCTAAACCTAACACCAACCCTAACCCTAACCCTAACCCTAAACGTAACACCAACCCTAACCCTAACCCAAACCCTAACCCTAACACCAACCCTAACCCTAACCCTAACCCTAACCCTAACACCAACCCTAACCCTAACCCTAAACCTAACTCTAACCCTAACCCTAACCCTAACACCAACCCTAACCCTAACCCTAACCCTAACCCTAACCCTAACCCTAACCCTAACCCTAACCCTAACCCTAACCCTAACCCTAACCCTAACACCAACCCTAACCCTAACCCTAACCCTAACCCTAACACCAACCCTAACCCTAACCCTAACCCTAACACCAACCCTAACCCTAATCCTAACCCTAACCCTAACCCTAACCCTAACACCAACCCTAACCGTAACCCTAACCCTAACCCTAACCCTAACCCTAACCCTAACCCAACCCTAACCCTAACCCTAACCCTAACACCAACCCTAACCCTAATCCTAACCCTAACCCTAACCCTAACCCTAACACCAACCCTAACCCTAACCCTAACCCTAACCCTATGCCTAACACGAACCCTAACCCTAAACCTAACCCTAACCCTAACACCAACCCTAACCCTAATCCTAATCCTAACCCTAACCCTAACCCTAACACTAACCCTAACCCTAACCCTAACCCTAACACCAACCCTAACCCTAACCCTAACCCTAACCCTAACCCTATACCTAACACCAACCCTAACCCTAACCCTAACCCTAACCCTAACACCAACCCTAACCCTAACCCTAACCCTAACACCAACCCTAACCCTAATCCTAACCCTAACCCTAACCCTAACCCTAACCCTAACCCTAACCCTAACCCTAACAAGGGCAAGGTTTACTGGTCAGCGACGGGCAAGTTCTAGGCCTCGGACTAGAAGGAGGCATGGGCGTTGGTCTAGGGCCCAAGCTAGGGCTAGTGAGAGCGGTAGGCGTAGCGCTGGGGTAGGCATAGGGCAAGGGGTGGGTGTCGAGGTAAACCTCGAGTAGGCCTAGAGCCAGGAGTGGGAGCTGTGGCTAGTGGTAGGGTTGGGGGTGGGCCTATGGGTAGGGGGAGCTGTAGGGCCAGGGTAGTGGTAGGAACAGAGGTAGTGCTAGGCGTAGGCCTAGGGCGAGGGGTAGTGCTCGGGGTAGGGTTAGTTGAAGGGCTAGTGTTTGGCAGAGGCCCACGGGCAGTGTTAGGGTTAGGGCTCATGTTAAGCCTAGGACTAGTGGTAGTGGTAGGGGTTGGCCGAGGACTAGGGGTAGGTGTCACGAAATGGCTCCGGGTAGTCATAGGACTCCGAACGGATGTAGGGCTGGATTAGGGTGTGGCTAATGGTGGGTCCAGGGTGATTTCGTAGGACACGGGTTAGTGCTCTGGCTATTGGTAGGGCAAGGTGTACCGGTTGGCGACGGGCAAGTGCTAGGCTTCGGACTAGAGTGAGCACTGGGCGTTGGTCTAGGGCCCGAGGTAGGGCTAGTGGGAGCAGTAGGCGTAGCGCTGGGGTAGGCAAAGGGCAAGGGGTGGGTGACGGGGTAAACCTCGAAGTAGGCCTAGGACCAGGAGTGGGAGCTGTGGCTAGGGGTAGGGATGGGGGTGGGCCTATGGGTAGGGTGAGCTGTAGGGACTGGGGTAGAGGTAGGACCAGAGGTAGTGCTAGGCGTAGGCCTAGGGCGAGGGTTAGTGCTCAGGGTAACCTAACCCAAACCCTAACCCTAACCCTAACACTAACCCTAACCCTAACCCTAACTCTAACACCAACCCTAACCCTAACCCTAACCCTAACCCTAACCCTAAACCTAACACCAACCCTAACCCTAACCCTAACCCTAACACCAACCCTAACCATAACCCTAACCCTAACCCTAACCCTAACACCAACCCTAACCCTAACCCTAACCCTAACCTTAACACCAACTCTAACCCTAATCCTAACCCTAACCCTAACCCTAACACCAACCCTAACCAAAACCCTAACCCTAACCCTAACACCAAACATAACCCTAACCCTAACCCTAACCCTAACCCTATAACTAACACGAACCCTAACCCTAACCCTAACCCTAAACCTAACCCTAACCCTAACACCAACCCTATCCCTAATCCTAATCCTAACCCTAACCCTAACCCTAACACTAACCCTAACCCTAACCCTAACCCTAACACCAACCCTAACCCTAACCCTAACCCTAACCCTAACCCTAACCCTATACCTAACACGAACCCTAACCCTAACCCTAACCCTAACCCTAACACCAACCCTAACCCTAACCCTAACCCTAAACGTAACACCAACCCTAACCCTAACCCAAACCCTAACCCTAACACCAACCCTAACCCTAACCCTAACCCTAACCCTAACACCAACCCTAACCCTAACCCTAACCCTAACTCTAACCCTAACCCTAACCCTAACACCAACCCTAACCCTAACCCTAACCCTAACCCTAACACCAACCCTAACCCTAATCCTAACCCTAACCCTAAAGCTAACATCAACCCTAACCCTTACCCTAACCCTAACCCTAACACCAACCCTCTCCCTAACCCTAACCCTAACCCTATGCCTAACACGAACCCTAACCCTAACCCTAACCCTAAACCTAACCCTAACCCTAACACCAACCCTATCCCTAATCCTAATCCTAACCCTAACCCTAACCCTAACACTAACCCTAACCCTAACCCTAACCCTAACACCAACCCTAACCCTAACCCTAACCCTAACCCTAACCCTAACCCTATACCTAACACGAACCCTAACCCTAACCCTAACCCTAACCCTAACACCAAACCTAACCCTAACCCTAACCCTAACCCTAACACCAACCCTAACCCTAACCCTAACCCTAACTCTAACCCTAACTCTAACCCTAACACCAACCCTATCCCTAATCCTAATCCTAACCCTAACCCTAACCCTAACACTAACCCTAACCCTAACCCTAACCCTAACCCTAACCCTAACACCAACCCTAATCCTAACCCTAACCCTAACCCTAACCCTATACCTAACACCAACCCTAACCCTAAACCTAACCCTAACCCTAACACCAACCCTAACCCTAATCCTAACCCTAACCCTAACCCTAACCCTAACACCAACCCTAAACGTAACCCTAACCCTAACCCTAACATTAACCCTAACACCAACCCTAACCCTAACCCTAACCCTAACCCTAACACCAACCCTAACCCTAACCCTAACCCTAAACCCTAATCCTAACCCTAACCCTAACCCTAACCCTAACCCTAACAAGGGCAAGGTTTACTGGTCAGCGACGGGCAAGTTCTAGGCCTGGACTAGAAGGAGGCATGGGCGTTGGTCTAGGGCCCAAGCTAGGGCTAGTGAGAGCGGTAGGCGTAGCGCTGGGGTAGGCATAGGGCAAGGGGTGGGTGTCGAGCTAAACCTCGAGTAGGCCTAGAGCCAGGAGTGGGAGCTGTGGCTAGTGGTAGGGTTGGGGGTGGGCCTATGGGTAGGGGGAGCTGTAGGGCCAGGGTAGTGGTAGGAACAGAGGTAGTGCTAGGCGTAAGCCTAGGGCGAGGGGTAGTGCTCGGGGTAGGGTTAGGTGAACGGCTAGTGGTTGGCAGAGGCCCACGGGCAGTGTTAGGGTTAGGGCTCATGTTAGGCCTAGGACTAGTGGTAGTGGTAGGGGATGGCCGAGGGCTAGGGGTAACTGTCACAAGAGGGCTCCGGGTAGTCCTAGGACTCCGAACGGATGTAGGGCTGGATTAGGGTGTGGCTAATGGTGGGTCCAGGGTGATTTTGTAGGACACGGGTTAGTGCTCTGGCTATCGGTAGGGCAAAGTTTACCGGTTGGCGACGGGCAAGTGCTAAACTTCGGACTAGAGTGAGCACTGGGCGTTGGTCTAGGGCCCGAGGTAGGGCTAGTGGGAGCGGTAGGCGTAGCGCTGGGGTAGTCAAAGGGCAAGGGGTGGGTGTCGGGGTAAACCTCAAGTAGGCCTAGAGCCAGGAGTGGGAGCTGTGGCTAGTGGTAGGGTTGGGGGTGGGCCTATGGGTAGGGGGAGCTGTAGGGCCAGGGTAGTGGTAGGAACAGAGGTAGTGCTAGGCGTAGGCCTAGGGCGAGGGGTAGTGCTCGGGGTAGGGTTAGTTGAAGGGCTAGTGTTTGGCAGAGGCCCACGGGCAGTGTTAGGGTTAGGGCTCATGTTAAGCCTAGGACTAGTGGTAGTGGTAGGGGTTGGCCGAGGACTAGGGGTAGGTGTCACGAAATGGCTCTGGGTAGTCCTAGGACTCCGAACAAATGTAGGGCTGGATTAGGGTGTGGCTAATGGTGGGTCCAGGGTGATTTCGTAGGACACGGGTTAGTGCTCTGGCTATTGGTAGGGCAAGGTGTACCGGTGGGGGACGGGCAAGTGCTAGGCTTCGGACTAGAGTGAGCACTGGGCGTTGGTCTAGGGCCCGAGGTAGGGCTAGTGGGAGCGGTAGGCTTAGCGCTGGGGTAGGCAAAGGGCAAGGGGTGGGTGTCGGGGTAAACCTCGAAGTAGGCCTAGGACCAGGAGTGGGAGCTGTGGCTAGGGGTAGGGATGGGGGTGGGCCTATGGGTAGGGGGAGCTGTAGGGACTGGGGTAGGGGTAGGACCAGAGGTAGTGCTAGGCGTAGGCCTAGGGCGGGGTAGTGCTCGGGGTAACCTAACCCTAACCCTGACCCTAACCCTAACACTAACCCTAACCCTAACCCTAACTCTAACACCAACCCTAACCCTAACCCTAACCCTAACCCTATACCTAACACCAACCCTAACCCTAACCCTAACCCTAACCCTAACACCAACCCTAACCCTAACCCTAAACCTAACCCTAACCCTAACCCTAACCCTATACCTAACACCAACCCTAACCCTAACCCTAACCCTAACCCTAACACCAACCCTAACCCTAACCCTAACCCTAACACCAACCCTAACCCTAATCCTAACCCTAACCCTAACCCTAACCCTAACACCAACCCTAACCGTAACCCTAACCCTAACCCTAACATTAACCCTAACACCAACCCTAAACCTAACCCTAACCCTAACCCTAACCCTAACCCTATACCTAACACCAACCCTAACCCTAACCCTAACCCTAACCCTAACACCAACCCTAACCCTAACCCTAACCCTAACACCAACCCTAACCCTAATCCTAACCCTAACCCTAACCCTAACCCTAACACCAACCCTAACCGTAACCCTAACCCTAACCCTAACATTAACCCTAACACCAAACCTAACCCTAACCCTAACCCTAACCCGAACACCAACCCTAACCCTAACCCTAACCCTAAACCCTAATCCTAACTTTAACCCTAACCCTAACCCTAACCCTAACAAGGGCAAGGTTTACTGATCAGCGACGGGCAAGTTCTAGGCCTCGGACTAGAAGGAGGCATGGGCGTTGGTCTAGGGCCCAAGCTAGGGCTAGTGAGAGCGGTAGGCGTAGCGCTGCGGTAGGCATAGGGCCAGGGGTGGGTGTCGAGGTAAACCTCGAGTAGGCCTAGAGCCAGGAGTGGGAGCTGTGGCTAGTGGTAGGGTTGGGGGTGGGCCTATGGGTAGGGGGAGCTGTAGGGCCAGAATAGTGGTAGGAACAGAGGTAGTGCTAGGCGTAGGCCTAGGGCGAGGGGTAGTGCTCGGGGTAGGGTTAGTTGAAGGGCTAGTGTTTGGCAGAGGCCCACGGGCAGTGTTAGGGTTAGGGCTCATGTTAAGCCTAGGACTAGTGGTAGTGGTAGGGGTTGGCCGAGGACTAGGGGTAGGTGTCACGAATGGCTCCGGGTAGTCATAGGACTCCGAACGGATGTAGGGCTGGATTAGGGTGTGGCTAATGGTGGGTCCAGGGTGATTTCGTAGGACACGGGTTAGTGCTCTGGCTATTGGTAGGGCAAGGTGTACCGGTTGGCGACGGGCAAGTGCTAGGCTTCGGACTAGAGTGAGCACTGGGCGTTGGTCTAGGGCCCGAGGTAGGGCTAGTGGGAGCAGTAGGCGTAGCGCTGGGGTAGGCAAAGGGCAAGGGGTGGGTGTCGGGGTAAACCTCGAAGTAGGCCTAGGACCAGGAGTGGGAGCTGTGGCTAGGGGTAGGTATGGGGGTGGGCCTATGGGTAGGGGGAGCTGTAGGGACTGGGGTAGGGGTAAAACCAGAGGAAGTGCTAGGCGTAGGCCTAGGGCGAGGGGTAGTGCTCGGGGTAACCTAACCCTAACCCTAACCCTAACCCTAACACTAACCCTAACCCTAACCCTAACTCTAACACCAACCCTAACCCTAACCCTAACCCTATCCCTAACACCAACCCTAACCCTAACTCTAACCCTAACACCAACCCTAACCCTAACCCTAACCCTAACCCTAACCCTAACCCTAACCCTAAAACCAACCCTAACCCTAACCCTAACTATAACCTTAACACCAACTCTAACCCAAATCCTAACCCTAACCCAAACCCTAACACCAACCCTAACCAAAACACTAAACCTAACCCTTACACCAACCCTAACCCTAACCTAACCCTAACCCTAACCCTATGCCTAACACGAACCCTAACCCTAACCCTAACCCTAAACGTAACCCTAACCCTAACACCAACCCTAACCCTAATCCTAATCCTAACCCTAACCCTAACCCTAACACTAACCCTAACCCTAACCCTAACCCTAACCCTAACACCAACCCTAACCCTAACCCTAACCCTAACCCTATACCTAACACCAACCCTAACCCTAATCCTAACCCTAACACCAACCCTAACACTAACCCTAACCCTAACACCAACCCTAATCGTAACCCTAACCCTAACACTAACCCTAACCCTATGCCTAACACGAACCCTAACCCTAACCCTAACCCTAACCCTAACACCAACCCTAACCCTAAACCTAACCCTAACCCTAAACGTAACACCAACCCTAACCCTAAACCAAACCCTAACCCTAACACCAACCCTAACCCTAACCCTAACCCTAACCCTAACACCAACCCTAACCCTAACCCTAACCCTAACCCTAACCCTAACCCTAACACCAACCCTAACCCTAACCCTAACCCTAACCCTAACACCAACCCTAACCCTAATCCTAAACCTAACCCTAAAGCTAACATCAACCCTAACCCTTACCCTAACCCTAACCCTAACACCAACCCTAACCCTAACCCTAACCCTAAACCTAACCCTAACCCTATGCCTAACACGAACCCTAACCCTAAACCTAACCCTAACCCTAGCACCAACCATAACCCTAATCCTAATCCTAACCCTAACCCTCACCCTAACACTAACCCTAACCCTAACCCTAACACCAACCCTAACCCTAACCCTAACCCTAACCCTATACCTAACACCAACCCTAACCCTAACCCTAACCCTAACCCTAAGACCAACCCTAACCCTAACCCTAACCCTAACACCAACCCTAACCCTAATCCTAACCCTAACCCTAACCCTAACCCTAACACCAACCCTAACCGTAACCCTAACCGTAACCCTAACATTAACCCTAACACCAACCCTAACCCTAACCCTAACACTAACCCTAACACCAACCCTAACCCTAACCCTAACCCTAAACCCTAATCCTATCCCTAACCCTAATTCTAACCCTAACCCTAACCCTAACCCTAACAAGGGCAAGGTTTACTGGTCAGCGACGGGCAAGTTCTAGGCCTCGGACTAGAAGGAGGCATGGGCGTTGGTCTAGGGCCCAAGCTAGGGCTAGTGAGAGCGGTAGGCGTAGCGCTAGGGTAGGCATAGGGCAAGGGGTGGGTGTCGAGGTAAACCTCGAGTAGGCCTAGAGCCAGGAGTGGGAGCTGTGGCTAGTGGTAGGGTTGGGGGTGGGCCTATGGGTAGGGGGAGCTGTAGGGCCAGGGTAGTGGTAGGAACAGAGGTAGTGCTAGGCGTAGGCCTAGGGCGAGGGGTAGTGCTCGGGGTAGGGTTAGTTGAAGGGCTAGTGTTTGGCAGAGGCCCACGGGCAGTGTTAGGGTTAGGGCTCATGTTAAGCCTAGGACTAGTGGTAGTGGTAGGGGTTGGCCGAGGACTAGGGGTAGGTGTCACGAAATGGCTCCGGGTAGTCCTAGGACTCCGAACGGATGTAGGGCTGGATTAGGGTGTGGCTAATGGTGGGTCCAGGGTGATTTCGTAGGACACGGGTTAGGGCTCTGGCTATTGGTAGGGCAAGGTGTACCGGTTGGCGACGGGCAAGTGCTAGGCTTCGGACTAGAGTGAGCACTGGGCGTTTGTCTAGGGCCCGAGGTAGGGCTAGTGGGAGCAGTAGGCGTAGCGCTGGGGTAGGCAAAGGGCAAGGGGTGGGTGTCGGGGTAAACCTCGAAGTAGGCCTAGGACCAGGAGTGGGAGCTGTGGCTAGGGGTAGGGATGGGGGTGGGCCTATGGGTAGGGGGAGCTGTAGGGACTGGGGTAGGGGTAGGACCAGAGGTAGTGCTAGGCGTAGGCCTAGGGCGAGGCGTAGTGCTTGGGGTAACCTAACCCTAACCCTAACCCTAACCCTAACCCTAACACTAACCCTAACCCTAACCCTAACTCTAACACCAACCCTAACCCTAACCCTAACCCTAACACCAACCCTAACCCTAAGCCTAACCCTAACCCTAACCCTAACCCTAACCCTAACACCAACCCTAACCCTAACCCTAACCCTAACCTTAACACCAACTCTAACCCTAATCCTAACCCTAACCCTAACCCTAACACCAACCCTAACCAAAACCCTAACCCTAAACCTAACACCAACCCTAACCCTAACCCTAACCCTAACCCTAACCCTATGCCTAACACGAACCCTAACCCTAACCCTAACCCTAAACCTAACCCTAACCCTAACACCAACCCTAACCCTAATCCTAATCCTAACCCTAACCCTAACCCTAACACTAACCCTAACCCTAACCCTAACCCTAACACCAACCCTAACCCTAACCCTAACCCTAACCCTAAACCTATGCCTAACACCAACCCTAACCCTAACCCTAACCCTAACCCTAACCCTAACTCTAACACCAACCCTAACCCTAACCCTAACCCTAACCCTAACCCTAACCCTATACCTAACACCAACCCTAACCCTAACCCTAACCCTAACACCAACCCTAACCCTAACCCTAACCCTAACCCTAACCCTAACACCAACCCTAACCCTAACCCTAACCCTAACCCTAACCCTATGCCTAACACGAACCCTAACCCTAACCCTAACCCTAAACCTAACCCTAACCCTAACACCAACCCTAACCCTAATCCTAATCCTAACCCTAACCCTAACCCTAACACTAACCCTAACCCTAACCCTAACCCTAACACCAACCCTAACCCTAACCCTAACCCTAACCCTAACCCTAACACCAACCCTAACCCTAACCCTAACCCTAACCCTAACCCTATGCCTAACACGAACCCTAACCCTAACCCTAACCCTAAACCTAACCCTAACCCTAACACCAACCCTAACCCTAAATCTAACCCTAACCCTAACCCTAACCCTAACCCTAACCCTAACAAGGGCAAGGTTTACTGGTCAGCGACAAGCAAGTTCTAGGCCTCGGACTAGAAGGAGGCATGGGCGTTGGTCTAGGGCCCAAGCTAGGGCTAGTGAGAGCGGTAGGCGTAGCGCTGGGGTAGGCATAGGGCAAGGGGTGGGTGTCGAGGTAAACCTCGAGTAGGCCTAAGCCAGGAGTGGGAGCTGTGGCTAGTGGTAGGGTTGGGGGTGGGCCTATGGGTAGGGGGAGCTGTAGGGCCAGGGTAGTGGTAGGAACAGAGGTAGTGCTAGGCGTAGGCCTACGGCGAGGGGTAGTGCTCGGGGTAGGGTTAGTTGAAGGGCTAGTGTTTGGCAGAGGCCCACGGGCAGTGTTAGGGTTAGGACTCATGTTAAGCCTAGGACTAGTGGTAGTGGTAGGGGTTGGCCGAGGACTAGGGGTAGGTGTCACGAAATGGCTCCGGGTAGTCATAGGACTCCGAACGAATGTAGGGCTGGATTAGGGTATGGCTAATGGTGGGTCCAGGGTGATTTCGTAGGACACGGGTTAGTGCTCTGGCTATTGGTAGGGCAAGGTGTACCGGTTGGCGACGGGCAAGTGCTAGGCTTCAGACTAGAGTGAGCACTGGGCGTTGGTCTAGGGCCCTAACCCTAACCCTAAATCTAACCCTAACCCTAACCCTAACCCTAACCCTAACCCTAACCCTAACTCTAACACCAACCCTAACCCTAACCCTAACCCTAACCCTAACCCTAACCCTAACCCTATACCTAACACCAACCCTAACCCTAACCCTAACCCTAACACCAACCCTAACCCTAACCCTAACCCTAACCCTAACACCAACCCTAACCCTAACCCTAACCCTAACCCTAACCCTATGCCTAACACGAACCCTAACCCTAACCCTAACCCTAAACCTAACCCTAACCCTAACACCAACCCTAACCCTAATCCTAATCCTAACCCTAACCCTAACCTTAACACTAACCCTAATCCTAACCCTAACCCTAACACCAACCCTAACCCTAACCCTAACCCTAACCCTAACCTAACCCTATACCTAACACCAACCCTAACCCTAACCCTAACCCTAACCCTAACACCAACCCTAACCCTAACCCTAACCCTAACACCAACCCTAACCCTAACCCTAACCCTAACCCTAAACGTAACACCAACCCTAACCCTAACCCAAACCCTAACCCTAACACCAACCCTAACCCTAACCCTAACCCTAACCCTAACCCTAACCCTAACCCTAACACCAACCCTAACCCTAACCCTAACCCTAACCCTAACACCAACCCTAACCCTAATCCTAACCCTAACCCTAAAGCTAACCTCAACCCTAACCCTTACCCTAACCTTAACCCTAACACCAACCCTAACCCTAACCCTAACCCTAACCCTATGCCTAACACGAACCCTAACACCAACCCTAATCCTAACCCTAACCCTAACCCTAAACCTATACCTAACACCAACCCTAACCCTAACCCTAAACCTAACCCTAACACCAACCCTAACCCTAACCCTAACCCTAACCCTAACCCTAACACCAACCCTAACCCTAACCCTAACCCTAACCCTAACCCTATGCCTAACACGAACCATAACCCTAATCCTAACCCTAAACCTAACCCTAACCCTAACACCAACCCTAACCCTAATCCTAATCCTAACCCTAACCCTAACCCTAACACTAACCCTAACCCTAACCCTAACCCTAACACCAACCCTAACCCTAACCCTAACTCTAACCCTAAACCTATACCTAACACCAACCCTAACCCTAACCCTAACCCGAACCCTAACAAAAACCCTAACCCTAACCCTAACACTAACACCAACCCTAACCCTAATCCTAACCCTAACCCTAACCCTAACCCTAACCCTAACACCAACCCTAACCCTAACCCTAACACCAAACCTAACCCTAACCCTAACACTAAACCCTAACCCTAACCCTAACCCTAACCCTAACCCTAACCCTAACCCTAACAAGGGCAAGGTGTACTGGTCAGCGACGGGCAAGTTCTATGCCTCGGACTAGAGGGAGCCATGGGCGTTGGTCTAGGGCCCGAGCTAGGGCTAGTGAGAGCGGTAGGCGTAGCGCTGGGGTAGGCATAGAGCAAGGGGTGGGTGTCGAGGTAAACCTCGGAGTAGGCCTAGGGCCAGGAGTGGGAGCTGTGGCTAGGGGTATGGATGGGGGTGGGCCTATAAGTAGGGGGAGCTGTAGAACCAGGGGTAGGTGTAGGACCAAAGGTAGTGCTAGGCGTAAGCCTAGGGCGAGGGGTAGTGCTCGGGGTAGGGTTAGGTGAACGGCTAGTGGTTGGCAGAGGCCCACGGGCAGTGTTAGGGTAAGGGCTCATGTTAGGCCTAGGACTAGTGGTAGTGGTAGGGGATAACCGAGGGCTAGGGGTAACTGTCACAAGAGGGCTCCGGGTAGTCCTAGGACTCCGAACGGATGTAGGGCTGGATTAGGGTGTGGCTAATGGTGGGTCCAGTGTGATTTCGTAGGACACGGGTTAGTGCTCTGGCTATTGGTAGGGCAAGGTGTACCGGTGGGGGACGGGCAAGTGCTAGGCTTCGGACTAGAGTGAGCACTGGGCGTTGGTCTAGGGCCCGAGGTAGGGCTAGTGGGAGCGGTAGGCGTAGCGATGGGGTAGGCAAAGGGTTAGGGGTGGGTGTCGGGGTAAACCTCGGAGTAGGCCTAGGACCAGGAGTGGGAGCTGTGGCTAGGGGTAGGGATGGGGGTGGGCCTATGGTTAGGGGGAGCTGTAAAGACAGGGGTAGGGGTGGGACCAGAGGTAGTGCTAGGCGTAGGCCTAAGGCGAGGGGTAGTGCTCGGGGTAACCTAACACTAACCCTAACCCTATCACTAATCCTAACCCTAACCCTAACCCTAACACCAACCCTAACCCTAACCCTAATGCTAACCCTAACCCTATACCTAACACCAACCCTAACCCTAACCGTAACCCTAACCCTAACCCAACCCTAACCCTAACCCTAACCCTAACCATAACCCTATACCTAACACCAACCCTAACCCTAACCCTAACCCTATCACCAAACCTAACCCTAATCCTAACCCTAACCCTAACCCTAACACCAACCCTAACCCTAACCCTAACCCTAACACCAACCCTAACCCTAACCCTAACCCTATGCCTAACACGAACCCTAACCCTAAACCTAACCCTAACCCTAACACCAACCCTAACCCTAATCCTAACCCTAACCCTAACCCTAACCCTAACACTAATTCTAACCCTAACCCTAACACTAACACCAACCCTAACCCTAACCCTAACCCTAACCCTAATTCTATACCTAACACCAACCCTAACTCTAACCCTAACCCTAACCATAACACCAACCCTAACCCTAACCCTAACCCTAACACTAACCCTAACCCTAACCCTAACCCTAACACCAACCTTAACCCTAACCCTAACCCTAACCCTAATTTTATACCTAACACCAACACTAACCCTCACCCTAACCCTAACCCTAACACTAACCCTAACCCTAACCCTAACCCTAACACTAACCCTAACCCTAACCCTAACCCTAACACCAACCCTAACCCTAACCCTAACCCTAACCCTATACCTAACACCAACCCTAACCCTAACCCTAACCCTAACCCTAACACCAACCCTAACCCTAACCCTAACCCTAACACCAGCCCTAACCCTAATCCTAACCCTAACCCTAACCCTAACCCTAATACCAACCCTAACCGTAATCCTAACCCTAACCCTAACCCTAACCCTATGCCTAACACGAACCCTAACCCTAACCCTAACCCTAACCCTAACCCTAACACCAACCCTAACCCTAACCCTAACCCTAACACCAGCCCTAACCCTAATCCTAACCCTAACCCTAACCCTAACCCTAATACCAACCCTAACCGTAATCCTAACCCTAACCCTAACCCTAACCCTATGCCTAACACGAACCCTAACCCTAACCCTAACCCTAACCCTATGCCTAACACGAACCCTAACCTTAACCCTAACACTAACCCTAACCCTAACCCTAACACTAACACCAACCCTAACCCTAACCCTAACCCTAACCCTAACCCTAACCCCATACCTAACACCAACCCTATCCCTAACCCTAACACTAACCCTAACACCAACCCTAACCCTAACCCTAACCCTAAACCCTAATCCTAACCCTAACCCTAACCCTAACCCTAACCCTAACCCTAACCCTAACAAGGGCAAGGTTTACTGGTCAGCGACGGGCAAGTTCTAGGCCTCGGACTAGAAGGAGGCATGGGCGTTGGTCTAGGGCCCAAGCTAGGGCTAGTGAGAGCGGTAGGCGTAGCGCTGGGGTAGGCATAGGGCAAGGGGTTGGTGTCGAGGTAAACCTCGAGTAGGCCTAGAGCCAGGAGTGGGAGCTGTGGCTAGTGGTAGGGTTGGGGGTGGGCCTATGGGTAGGGGGAGCTGTAGGGCCAGGGTAGTGGTAGGAACAGAGGTAGTGCTAGGCGTAGGCCTAGGGCGAGGGGTAGTGCTCGGGGTAGGGTTAGTTGAAGGGCTAGTGTTTGGCAGAGGCCCACGGGCAGTGTTAGGGTTAGGGCTCATGTTAAGCCTAGGACTAGTGGTAGTGGTAGGGGTTGGCCGAGGACTAGGGGTAGGTATCACGAAATGGCTCCGGGTAGTCATAGGACTCCGAACGGATGTAGGGCTGGATTAGGGTGTGGCTAATGGTGGGTCCAGGGTGATTTCGTAGGACACGGGTTAGTGCTCTGGCTATTGGTAGGGCAAGGTGTACCGGTTGGCGACGGGCAAGTGCTAGGCTTCGGACTAGAGTGAGCACTGGGCGTTGGTCTAGGGCCCGAGGTAGGGCTAGTGGGAGCAGTAGGCGTAGCGCTGGGGTAGGCAAAGGGCAAGGGGTGGGTGTCGGGGTAAACCTCGAAGTAGGCCTAGGACCAGGAGTGGGAGCTGTGGCTAGGGGTAGGGATGGGGGTGGGCCTATGGGTAGGGTGAGCTGTAGGGACTGGGGTAGGGGTAGGACCAGAGGTAGTGCTAGGCGTAGGCCTAGGGCGAGGGTTAGTGCTCGGGGTAACCTAACCCTAACCCTAACCCTAACCCTAACACTAACCCTAACCCTAACCCTAACTCTAACACCAACCCTAACCCTAACCCTAACCCTAACCCTAACCCTAAACCTAACACCAACCCTAACCCTAACCCTAACCCTAACACCAACCCTAACCCTAACCCTAACCCTAACCCTAACCCTAACACCAACCCTAACCCTAACCCTAACCCTAACCTTAACACCAACTCTAACCAAAACCCTAACCCTAACCCTAACACCAAACATAACCCTAACCCTAACCCTAACCCTAACCCTATGCCTAACACGAACCCTAACCCTAACCCTAACCCTAAACCTAACCCTAACCCTAAAACCAACCCTATCCCTAATCCTAATCCTAACCCTAACCGTAACCCTAACACTAACCCTAACCCTAACCCTAACCCTAACACCAACCCTAACCCTAACCCTAACCCTAACCCTAACCCTAACCCTATACCTAACACCAACCCTAACCCTAACCCTAACCCTAACCCTAACACCAACCCTAACCCTAACCCTAACCCTAACACCAACCCTAACCCTAATCCTAACCCTAACCCTAAGCCTAACCCTAACACCAACCCTAACAGTAACCCTAACCCTAACTCTAACCCTAACCCTATGCCTAACACGAACCCTAACCCTAACCCTAACCCTAACCCTAACACCAACCCTAACCCTAACCCTAACCCTAAATGTAACACCAACCCTAACCCTAACCCAAACCCTAACCCTAACACCAACCCTAACCCTAACCCTAACCCTAACCCTAACACCAACCCTAACCCTAACCCTAACTCTAACCCTAACCCTAACTTTAACACCAACCCTAACCCTAACCCTAACCCTAACCCTAACACCAACCCTAACCCTAATCCTAACCCTAACCCTAAAGCTAACATCAACCCTAACCCTTACCCTAACCCTAACCCTAACACCAACCCTAACCCTAACCCTAACCCTAACCCTATGCCTAACACGAACCCTAACCCTAAACCTAACCCTAACCCTAACACCAACCCTAACCCTAATCCTAATCCTAACCCTAACCCTAACCCTAACACTAACCCTAACCCTAACCCTAACCCTAACACCAACCCTAATCCTAACCCTAACCCTAACCCTAACCCTAACCCTAACCCTAACACCAACCCTAACCCTAACCCTAACCCTAACACCAACCCTAACCCTAATCCTAACCCTAACCCTAACCCTAACCCTAACACCAACCCTAAACGTAACCCTAACCCTAACCCTAACATTAACCCTAACACCAACCCTAACCCTAACCCTAACCCTAACCCTAACACCAACCCTAAACCTAACCCTAACCCTAAACCCTAATCCTAACCCTAACCCTAACCCTAACCCTAACCCTAACCCTAACAAGGGCAAGGTTTACTGGTCAGCGACGGGCAAGTTCTAGGCCTCGGACTAGAAGGAGGCATGGGCGTTGGTCTAGGGCCCAAGCTAGAGCTAGTGAGAGCGGTAGGCGTAGCGCTAGGGTAGGTATAGTGTAAGGGGTGGGTGTCGAGCTAAACCTCAATAAGGCCTAGAGCCAGGAGTGGGAGCTGTGGCTAGTGGTAGGGTTGGGGGTGGGCCTATGGGTAGGGGGAGCTGTAGGGCCAGGGTAGTGGTAGGAACAGAGGTAGTGCTAGGCGTAGGCCTAGGGCGAGGGGTAGTGCTCGGGGTAGGGTTAGTTGAAGGGCTAGTGTTTGGCAGAGGCCCACGGGCAGTGTTAGGGTTAGGGCTCATGTTAAGCCTAGGACTAGTAGTAGTGGTAGGGGTTGGCCGAGGACTAGGGGTAGGTGTCACGAAATGGCTCCGGGTAGTCATAGGACTCCGAACGGATGTAGGGCTGGATTAGGGTGTGGCTAATGGTGGGTCCAGGGTG